>NW_022204099.1:0-64755 GCF_007655135.1 Punica granatum
TACCACCAGTGAAGATCAAGGACTCTGATGTGCCAAGACTGCTTTTCGCACACGGTATGGACATTATGAATTCCTTGTGATGCCTTCGGGTTAACAAATGCTCCAAGCAGCTTTTATGGATTTAATGAATAGAGTTTTCCAGCCATATCTTGATCAGTTTGTGGTGGTTTTCATCGATGATATATTGGTATACTCGAGGAACCGGAATGAGCATGAAGAACATCTCCGAGTAGTGTTGCAGATTTTGAGAGAAAGAAAACTTTATGCTAAGTTTAGCAAATGTGAGTTTTGGTTAGATCGAGTGGGATTCCTCGGGCATGTGATTTCAGGTGATGGTGTATCAGTGGACCCCACGAAGATTGAAGCTATCTTGAATTGGAATCGTCCTACAAGTGTATCAGAGGTGAGGAGTTTCCTAGGATTAGCTGGTTATTATCGAAGATTTGTGGAAGGATTCTCCCTTATTGCTGCTCCCATGACTCGGTTAACGCGGAGGAAGAGCGTGAAGTTTGAATGGACAGATGAGTGCGAGCAAAGTTTCCAGGAGTTGAAGAAGAGATTGACCACTGCCCCAGTGCTTGTTATTCCGTCCACTGATGAGGGGTTTGTGATATATAGTGATGCATCCCATCAAGGCTTAGGCTGCGTATTAATGCAAAATGGCAGAGTGGTGGCTTATGCATCTCGGCAACTAAGGAATCATGGGAAGAATTACCCGACACATGATCTTGAATTGGCAGCTGTGGTATTCGCTCTCAAACTTTGGAGGCATTACCTGTATGGAGCAAGATGTGAGATTTATACAGACCACAAGAGTTTGAAATATTTGTTCACTCAGAAAGAACTCAACTTGAGACAGAGGAGATGGATGGAACTAATCAAAGATTATGATTGCGCGATCAACTATCATCCAGGAAAGGCAAATGTGGTGGCAGATGCACTGAGTCGGAAATCATCAGCAAGATTAGCAGGTATGTGGAGTGTTTACGACACACTTATTAATGAGTTGAAGTCATTAGAAGTTAAATTAGAGGCGACCAGTTCTGGAACATTGATGGCTATTTATGATGTGAAGCCAGTGCTAGTTGATCGAATTCGGGAAGCGCAACAAGTAGATCCATTTTTAGTAGAGATGAAAAACAAGATTAAGGAAGGCAGAGTAAAGGAAGGCAAGAAGTTTGAATTTCTTTTGAAAGAGGATGACACACTTATGTTTGGGAGTCGAATTTGTGTACCTGACGATGTTGAGTTGAAGAGAGAGATTCTTGCACAGGCTCATAGCTCACCATATGCAATGCACCCCGGAAGCACTAAGATGTATTATAATTTGAAGAGAAGTTATTGGTGGTATAACATGAAAAAGGAGATAGCTGAATATGTCGCTAAGTGTCTAGTATGTCAGCAGGTTAAGGCAGAACATCAGCACCCATCCGGGTTATTACAACCCCTTCCGGTACCTGAATGGAAATGGGAAAAGATCACCATGGATTTTGTCTCGGGACTTCCACGAACACGAAGAGGGCATGATTCTATATGGGTGATAGTTGATAGGCTGACTAAATCCGCTCACTTCCTACCAGCTAAAACGACATTTGGTGCAGATCAGTTGGCACAATTGTTCATTAAGGAGATTGTGAGGTTGCACGGTGTGCCGGCATCCATAGTATCAGACAGAGGTTCCTATTTTACTTCCAAGTACTGGAATAGTTTTGTTACGGCTCTAGGCACGAAGTTGAATTTGACCACTGCTTTTCATCCCGAATCAGACGGGCAAAGCGAAAGGACCATTCAAACATTGGAGGATATGTTAAGAGCGTGTGTTATAGAATTTCAAGGCTGCTGGGATGACTACCTTCCTTTGATGGAATTCGCGTATAATAACAGCTATCAATCTAGTATTGGAATGGCACCATATGAGTCGCTTTATGGTCGGGCTTGTCGAACACCATTGTGTTGGAACGAAGTTGGAGAGAGGCAATTAACTGGACCGGAAATAGTCGACCTAACAGCTGAAAAGGTCAAGATTATCAGAGAGAGATTAAAGACCGCTCAAGGCGACAAAAGAATTATGCTGATAAACGAAGAAAGGACCTCGAGTTTCAGCAAGGGGATCGAGTTTTCTTAAAGGTATCACCGTGGAAGGGTATTATGAGATTTGGCAAGAAAGGAAAGCTTAGTCCCAGATATATCGGGCCATACGAGATTTTGGAGCGCATTGGGAAGGTGGCATATCGGTTGGCTCTACCCCCTGAACTGTCCCGTATCCATAACGTGTTTCACGTGTCAATGTTGCGTAAGTATATACCGGACCCATCTCGTGTTTAGAGTTATCAACCGGTGGAGTTAAATGAGGACTTAACATATGAGGAAGAGCCAGTGGAGATCTTAGATAGGAAAGAGCAGGTCCTTCGAACCAAGAGAATTCCATTAGTAAAGGTGTTGTGGAAGAGTCATTTGATAGGAGAAGCCACTTGGGAACCCGAGGATTCTATGAGAGTCAACTATCCATACCTTTTCCCGATATCAGGTAAATCATTTCGGGGACGAAATTTTCATTAGTGGGGGAGATTGTGAGGCTAGTGTCCACCAAACATGCATATATGCTCATATTCATATCCATGTGCACATGCATGGTTACATAACATACATGTATATAATATACCATTATTTTTTTGGCTGGATCTTTAAATGCATATAATATACCACAACTTGTGGCTGGATCATTATCTATATGAAAGAAAAAAAAATAATAATAATAATAAACGAAAAAGTGAGAAATCGGATAGAGATGAGTGTAGAATGGGCCAAGTGGCCTCCTCTTCAGCAGCCCTTTCCTTCCCACCGCCTTTGACCATCTTTGACCACCTTCTTTTTCTTCTTTTCATCCTTATTTAAGCCATACCCTCCCTTGCTCTATCCCTAGCTGAAAGGAAACGAAAATGAACCAGAAGAGAGAGAGAGAGAGAGAGAGAACTGGCTGAGTCGAGAAAATTCTTGGAGAAGAAGAAGAGGAAGAAGGCTAAGTTAGAGTATTGATTAGTAAGTTGATTATCTATGATTTAAACATTCATATTTACTATGTTGTACATGGTTTGTGGCTCTTCTTGCATCCTTCTTGTCTGATTAAGTTTCAAAAGATTAGTTTATGGTGATTTTTGTTAGTTCTCCTAGCTAATATAAATTGAGTTGGATATATATTTGGAGTTAGTTTTATGTTGTGTTAGGATGAGTTTGGTCACCAATAGAAGCTGAATAATTCGGTGGTAAGGCGGGGGGCAAATTTCTTAGTTGAGTTAGGAGGTTTTTAACACACATAGCTATGCCCTTCTGAAAAAATATATATATATATATATAGATGTAGACAAGTGTGTGTACATATGTATATATATGCATATATTTTGCTCTTTGAGCTGATTATGGATTAGAGAAGGGATCTGATTTGAAATTTATCATGCATTATAATGATATCATGTGATGGGTTGATTGACCAAGCTCTTGTTTATTTGTATTTTGGAACTAAAGAAGTACTTAGAATTCCTTGTACTCCTTACTTGAATTTGGCTGATCGAATTGGCCCTCCGTATAATATAATTACTATTCTAAACTGATATGATTTGAGTTATGCATAGCATATCATTGGAATCGTTATGTCATTGGTTATATTTTAGTTATATTAATCAAATAATACGGGAGTTAAAACTGATACCTATATGTACTCTTATTTAGCATATTATCTAACCTTTGTGCTTGAACTGAATAGGGGCTGGGGAGACTGAGGTTATACCTCCGGAAGGCTCAACTCATTAAGTGGTCGTTTCAGGGGTGTTAGTGAGCACTTTCTTCCATCGTAAAATGATAATAAATATATATATATATATATATGTATGGTTATAGAAGTGATGGTGGCTGAATGATTGCGGAACATAGTTGATGTGTATGCGTAGTATGCTTGTGATGGTTGGACTATAGCCATGGGATCGCTGGATCCGGCGGATTATAAAAGGGGCCTGATCGGCCGCCGAACCCGGCGGAATATAAATAGGGACTTGATCGGCCGCTGGACCCGGCGGAATATAAATAGGGACTTGATCGGCCGCTGGACCCGACGGAATACAAATAGGGGCCTGATCGGCCGCTGGACCCGGCGGAATATGAGTAGGGGCATGATCGGCCGCTGGACCGGCGGAATATAAATGAAGGTCAACTCTTACCGCCAGAGGTTAATGGGCGGCCCCCGCTCATGAGACATGGATATTGGGAGTTGAGGATGATATGAATGAGGTGTGCGGGGTCACGGTACCGTCATAACTCTGTTGCGAGGAAATGCAACCCTATGGCTATATTACTGTTGTTTGGATTGGTTGCCCTATGAGTTGTGTGAAAGGATGATCTTGGTATTGGATGCTATATCACGGTGAAATATATATATATATATATATATATGTGTGTGTGTGTGTGTGTGTGTATGATTGATTGTCGTGAATTGTGATGTAACATATTAGCTCATTTTACCTTGGAATATAGTACTCACTGAGTTACAGCTCACCCCCTGCATACATTTTTCCAGATGAGCTAGGAGCTAGACTAGCCGCACAGGAGGGCTTTGGATAACGGGGATCAGCGCAAAGGATTTTGGCAAGTAGGCCCACCCATAGTATAGGTAGTAAGTGTTCGTAAATGTTACAATCCTGTTACGACCTGAAACTTTTGTTAGTTGGTTTAGTGGTATGGTTGTAGCTGAACACACTATGGAGAGCATATATGTACATTAGAATCCGTTAGACTCATTATATATTCATGTAGAGCATGCCGAGTTAGTTTAAAGGTTGGATGTGTTGTAGAAGTATGCTATATATATATATGAAAGCTTTTCGTTCAGTCTATGTTACAAGATGGTTGCAACTGAGTAATCTTTGAGAGTTTTATGCATATATCTGAATTGGTTAGGTGGTTATATGTTTATATAGAGCTTGCTGGGTTGGTTCAATGTGTTGTGAGTTAAGAAAACAGATTATACACATATGAGTTGCGCATATGACAATGGATACTAAGGAATAGAGGGGAAACTCTGCTATAAGTTTCGGGTCGTGACATTTTTGTATCAGAGCCTAGGTTATAGGATTCTGTAGACTTAGTGTGCCTGATCCCCGTTCTTTTTGATTAGTTGCGGCCCAAGACGGGATATATCTTATCGTTGTGTTTGTTAAATGCTTGGTTAACTTGTGTTCTGTTTAGGAAAATTTGCAATGGGACCCAAACGTGCAAGGCGGGGTCGACCTAGATACCGCACAGCCGAGAATTTAGCTGATATGAGTACACCTGAGCCGATGACAGAGGAGCAAGTGTCTCAAGCTCCTCAAGAAGCTGCTGCAGCTCCTAGGGAACAAGATCCACCAATCCACCAGACATTAGCAGCCATGACTCGTCTAGTTGAGCAGCAAGCGCAGCTAATTGAGCAACAAATGGCCTTCTTTCAGAGACAAGCAACACAGCCGAGTGCATCCACATCTCACATGGAGTCACAATTGACGCCGTATGAAAGGTTTAGGAAATATGGTCCATCTAGTTTTTCGGGTAGTGCTGATCCGATAGAAGCGGAGAATTGGATAGCTGGAATGGAAAGAATTTTTTCAATCATGGAGGTTTCAGACACCCAACGTGTGGCACTTGCGACATTTATGCTAGAAGGGGATGCCCAGTACTGGTGGGAGGCTACTCAGAGACGACTGGACCCGAACTCTTCACATGTTATCACTTGGGGTGAGTTTACGCAAGCATTTTATAACAAGTACTTTCCAGCCTCGTTTCGGCGCACCAAGGAGCGGGAATTTCTTAATTTGAAGCAAGGAGAGCTCAGCGTAGCTGAATATGAAGTAAAATTTACCAAGTTGTCACGTTTTGCCCCTACATTGGTAAGTGATGAAACTTCCAAATGCAGTAGGTTCTTGGATGGATTGAACCTCAATATTAGGTCGCGCGTTTCCGTTTTGGAGATCCCATTATTTGCAGACCTATATAATAAAGCCATTATCGCTGAGGAGGACTTACGAGAGGAAGTTCATCAGAGGGAGCAAAGTAGAACTCGGCCTAGTAGCTCACTTGTAGAGGGTTCCTTCCGACCCCCAAAAAGAGGCGGGTTCATTCAAGGCTTCAATAGAGGGAAATCAACTTATCAGCAATCTCCACAATGGTTTCATGAAGATAAGGGCATCATAAGTCAGAGTGGTGCAAGTTATGGTGGAACTAATCTCCCGAGGCATCAAAATTGTCAGAATTGTGGTCGATTCCATTCCGGAGTTTGTCAAGTGCAGTCCGGGAGTTGTTTTCATTGTGGACGTCGTGATCACTTGTGAAATAATTGTCCGCAATTGAGGAGTGAGGGGGTTACATGTTTTAGATGTGGCATGAAGGGACATGTACTGAGGAATTGTAGGCAGCCTATAGTAGCAGCGTCTAGTAGTGCTAGTGTGGGCAATAGGCCATCGGCGATAAGAGGCCGTGGACAAATGAGTAGCAATAAGAGTGTTCAAGGCCGAGGGGGTGAATCGATGGTGAGCTCAGCAGGCCAGGCCAATAGACCAATGACGCAGGGTAGAGTATTCACCTTAACGAAGCGAGATGCGGATGCCACTCCGACTGTAGTGACGGGTACGTTAAATCTCTTTAATAAACCTGCTCATGTACTTATAGACCCAGGGTCCACTCATTCATATATCTAATTGTCATATGCCATGCATTCTAATAGACCACGAGAGTTATTAGATAGTCGTATGTCCGTAGCTACACCGACCGGGGAAAGTGTGGTAGTCGGGGAAGTGTATCGCAGTAGTAGGCTACAGTTAGGGGATAAGGAAATGTTAGTAGATTTAATACCCTTAAGCATTTGGGATTTTGACGTTATCCTCGGGATGGATTGGCTTGCTTCTCATCATGCTTCGGTGGAGTGTTACAAGGAGGAGGTTATTTTTAGAATACCGAATGAGCCTGAATTTAAGCTTCATGGAGATCAGTTGGGTGCTCCATTCAATGTTATATCATTTCTCGAGGCGACGAAACTTTTGAAGAGGGGGTGTGAATGATATTTGGCACATGTGGTTGCTATCGAGGTCAACTCACCAAAACTTAGTGAAATTTCAGTAGTTTGCGAGTTTCCAGAGATTTTTCCTGATGATTTACCTGGTCTTCCCCCTAATAGAGAGATTGAGTTTACTATCGAGCTAGAGCCCGGTACTGCACCGATTTCCCGTGCACCGTATCGTATGGCCCCGTCAGAACTCAAGGAATTGAAAATTCAGCTGCAAGAATTGTTAGAAAAGGGATTTATCAGGCCTAGTGTATCTCCTTGGGGTGCTCCCGTTTTGTTTGTGAAGAAGAAGGATGGTTCGCTCAGATTGTGCATAGATTATCGACAGTTGAATCGAGTTACGGTGCGCAATAAATATCCTTTACCTAGGATAGATGACTTGTTTGACCAGCTCCGAGGTGCTACCGTCTTCTCGAAGATCGATCTTAGATCGGGATACCACCAGCTGAAGATCAAGGACTCTGATGTGCCCAAGACTGCTTTTCGCACACGGTATGGACATTATGAATTCCTTGTGATGCCTTTCGGGTTAACAAATGCTCCAGCAGCTTTTATGGATTTAATGAATAGAGTTTTCCAGCCATATCTTGATCAGTTTGTGGTGGTTTTCATCGATGATATATTGGTATACTCGAGGAACCGGAATGAGCATGAAGAACATCTCCGAGTAGTGTTGCAGATTTTGAGAGAAAGAAAACTTTATGCTAAGTTTAGCAAATGTGAGTTTTGGTTAGATCGAGTGGGATTCCTCGGGCATGTGATTTCAGGTGATGGTGTATCAGTGGACCCCACGAAGATTGAAGCTATCTTGAATTGGAATCGTCCTACAAGTGTATCAGAGGTGAGGAGTTTCCTAGGATTAGCTGGTTATTATCGAAGATTTGTGGAAGGATTCTCCCTTATTGCTGCTCCCATGACTCGGTTAACGCGGAAGAGCGTGAAGTTTGAATGGACAGATGAGTGCGAGCAAAGTTTCCAGGAGTTGAAGAAGAGATTGACCACTGCCCCAGTGCTTGTTATTCCGTCCACTGATGAGGGGTTTGTGATATATAGTGATGCATCCCATCAAGGCTTAGGCTGCGTATTAATGCAAAATGGCAGAGTGGTGGCTTATGCATCTCGGCAACTAAGGAATCATGGGAAGAATTACCCGACACATGATCTTGAATTGGCAGCTGTGGTATTCGCTCTCAAACTTTGGAGGCATTACCTGTATGGAGCAAGATGTGAGATTTATACAGACCACAAGAGTTTGAAATATTTGTTCACTCAGAAAGAACTCAACTTGAGACAGAGGAGATGGATGGAACTAATCAAAGATTATGATTGCGCGATCAACTATCATCCAGGAAAGGCAAATGTGGTGGCAGATGCACTGAGTCGGAAATCATCAGCAAGATTAGCAGGTATGTGGAGTGTTTACGACACACTTATTAATGAGTTGAAGTCATTAGAAGTTAAATTAGAGGCGACCAGTTCTGGAACATTGATGGCTATTTATGATGTGAAGCCAGTGCTAGTTGATCGAATTCGGGAAGCGCAACAAGTAGATCCATTTTTAGTAGAGATGAAAAACAAGATTAAGGAAGGCAGAGTAAAGGAAGGCAAGAAGTTTGAATTTCTTTTGAAAGAGGATGACACACTTATGTTTGGGAGTCGAATTTGTGTACCTGACGATGTTGAGTTGAAGAGAGAGATTCTTGCACAGGCTCATAGCTCACCATATGCAATGCACCCCGGAAGCACTAAGATGTATTATAATTTGAAGAGAAGTTATTGGTGGTATAACATGAAAAAGGAGATAGCTGAATATGTCGCTAAGTGTCTAGTATGTCAGCAGGTTAAGGCAGAACATCAGCACCCATCCGGGTTATTACAACCCCTTCCGGTACCTGAATGGAAATGGGAAAAGATCACCATGGATTTTGTCTCGGGACTTCCACGAACACGAAGAGGGCATGATTCTATATGGGTGATAGTTGATAGGCTGACTAAATCCGCTCACTTCCTACCAGCTAAAACGACATTTGGTGCAGATCAGTTGGCACAATTGTTCATTAAGGAGATTGTGAGGTTGCACGGTGTGCCGGCATCCATAGTATCAGACAGAGGTTCCTATTTTACTTCCAAGTACTGGAATAGTTTTGTTACGGCTCTAGGCACGAAGTTGAATTTGACCACTGCTTTTCATCCCGAATCAGACGGGCAAAGCGAAAGGACCATTCAAACATTGGAGGATATGTTAAGAGCGTGTGTTATAGAATTTCAAGGCTGCTGGGATGACTACCTTCCTTTGATGGAATTCGCGTATAATAACAGCTATCAATCTAGTATTGGAATGGCACCATATGAGTCGCTTTATGGTCGGGCTTGTCGAACACCATTGTGTTGGAACGAAGTTGGAGAGAGGCAATTAACTGGACCGGAAATAGTCGACCTAACAGCTGAAAAGGTCAAGATTATCAGAGAGAGATTAAAGACCGCTCAAAGGCGACAAAAGAATTATGCTGATAAACGAAGAAAGGACCTCGAGTTTCAGCAAGGGGATCGAGTTTTCTTAAAGGTATCACCGTGGAAGGGTATTATGAGATTTGGCAAGAAAGGAAAGCTTAGTCCCAGATATATCGGGCCATACGAGATTTTGGAGCGCATTGGGAAGGTGGCATATCGGTTGGCTCTACCCCCTGAACTGTCCCGTATCCATAACGTGTTTCACGTGTCAATGTTGCGTAAGTATATACCGGACCCATCTCGTGTTTCGAGTTATCAACCGGTGGAGTTAAATGAGGACTTAACATATGAGGAAGAGCCAGTGGAGATCTTAGATAGGAAAGAGCAGGTCCTTCGAACCAAGAGAATTCCATTAGTAAAGGTGTTGTGGAAGAGTCATTTGATAGGAGAAGCCACTTGGGAACCCGAGGATTCTATGAGAGTCAACTATCCATACCTTTTCCCGATATCAGGTAAATCATTTCGGGGACGAAATTTTCATTAGTGGGGGAGATTGTGAGGCTAGTGTCCACCAAACATGCATATATGCTCATATTCATATCCATGTGCACATGCATGGTTACATAACATACATGTATATAATATACCATTATTTTTTTGGCTGGATCTTTAAATGCATATAATATACCACAACTTGTGGCTGGATCATTATCTATATGAAAGAAAAAAAAATAATAATAATAATAAACGAAAAAGTGAGAAATCGGATAGAGATGAGTGTAGAATGGGCCAAGTGGCCTCCTCTTCAGCAGCCCTTTCCTTCCCACCGCCTTTGACCATCTTTGACCACCTTCTTTTTCTTCTTTTCGTCCTTATTTAAGCCATACCCTCCCTTGCTCTATCCCTAGCTGAAAGGAAACGAAAATGAACCAGAAGAGAGAGAGAGAGAGAGAGAGAGAACTGGCTGAGTCGAGAAAATTCTTGGAGAAGAAGAAGAGGAAGAAGGCTAAGTTAGAGTATTGATTAGTAAGTTGATTATCTATGATTTAAACATTCATATTTACTATGTTGTACATGGTTTGTGGCTCTTCTTGCATCCTTCTTGTCTGATTAAGTTTCAAAAGATTAGTTTATGGTGATTTTTGTTAGTTCTCCTAGCTAATATAAATTGAGTTGGATATATATTTGGAGTTAGTTTTATGTTGTGTTAGGATGAGTTTGGTCACCAATAGAAGCTGAATAATTCGGTGGTAAGGCGGGGGGCAAATTTCTTAGTTGAGTTAGGAGGTTTTTAACACACATAGCTATGCCCTTCTGAAAAAATATATATATATATATAGATGTAGACAAGTGTGTGTACATATGTATATATATGCATATATTTTGCTCTTTGAGCTGATTATGGATTAGAGAAGGGATCTGATTTGAAATTTATCATGCATTATAATGATATCATGTGATGGGTTGATTGACCAAGCTCTTGTTTATTTGTATTTTGGAACTAAAGAAGTACTTAGAATTCCTTGTACTCCTTACTTGAATTTGGCTGATCGAATTGGCCCTCCGTATAATATAATTACTATTCTAAACTGATATGATTTGAGTTATGCATAGCATATCATTGGAATCGTTATGTCATTGGTTATATTTTAGTTATATTAATCAAATAATACGGGAGTTAAAACTGATACCTATATGTACTCTTATTTAGCATATTATCTAACCTTTGTGCTTGAACTGAATAGGGGCTGGGGAGACTGAGGTTATACCTCCGGAAGGCTCAACTCATTAAGTGGTCGTTTCAGGGGTGTTAGTGAGCACTTTCTTCCATCGTAAAATGATAATAAATATATATATATATATATATATATGTATGGTTATAGAAGTGATGGTGGCTGAATGATTGCGGAACATAGTTGATGTGTATGCGTAGTATGCTTGTGATGGTTGGACTATAGCCATGGGATCGCTGGATCCGGCGGATTATAAAAGGGGCCTGATCGGCCGCCGAACCCGGCGGAATATAAATAGGGACTTGATCGGCCGCTGGACCCGGCGGAATATAAATAGGGACTTGATCGGCCGCTGGACCCGACGGAATACAAATAGGGGCCTGATCGGCCGCTGGACCCGGCGGAATATGAGTAGGGGCATGATCGGCCGCTGGACCGGCGGAATATAAATGAAGGTCAACTCTTACCGCCAGAGGTTAATGGGCGGCCCCCGCTCATGAGACATGGATATTGGGAGTTGAGGATGATATGAATGAGGTGTGCGGGGTCACGGTACCGTCATAACTCTGTTGCGAGGAAATGCAACCCTATGGCTATATTACTGTTGTTTGGATTGGTTGCCCTATGAGTTGTGTGAAAGGATGATCTTGGTATTGGATGCTATATCACGGTGAAATATATATATATATATATATATATGTGTGTGTGTGTGTGTGTGTGTGTATGATTGATTGTCGTGAATTGTGATGTAACATATTAGCTCATTTTACCTTGGAATATAGTACTCACTGAGTTACAGCTCACCCCCTGCATACATTTTTCCAGATGAGCTAGGAGCTAGACTAGCCGCACAGGAGGGCTTTGGATAACGGGGATCAGCGCAAAGGATTTTGGCAAGTAGGCCCACCCATAGTATAGGTAGTAAGTGTTCGTAAATGTTACAATCCTGTTACGACCTGAAACTTTTGTTAGTTGGTTTAGTGGTATGGTTGTAGCTGAACACACTATGGAGAGCATATATGTACATTAGAATCCGTTAGACTCATTATATATTCATGTAGAGCATGCCGAGTTAGTTTAAAGGTTGGATGTGTTGTAGAAGTATGCTATATATATATATATGAAAGCTTTTCGTTCAGTCTATGTTACAAGATGGTTGCAACTGAGTAATCTTTGAGAGTTTTATGCATATATCTGAATTGGTTAGGTGGTTATATGTTTATATAGAGCTTGCTGGGTTGGTTCAATGTGTTGTGAGTTAAGAAAACAGATTATACACATATGAGTTGCGCATATGACAATGGATACTAAGGAATAGAGGGGAAACTCTGCTATAAATTTCGGGTCGTGACATTTTTTGTATCAGAGCCTAGGTTATAGGATTCTGTAGACTTAGTGTGCCTGATCCCCGTTCTTTTTGATTAGTTGCGGCCCAAGACGGGATATATCTTATCGTTGTGTTTGTTAAATGCTTGGTTAACTTGTGTTCTGTTTAGGAAAATTTGCAATGGGACCCAAACGTGCAAGGCGGGGTCGACCTAGATACCGCACAGCCGAGAATTTAGCTGATATGAGTACACCTGAGCCGATGACAGAGGAGCAAGTGTCTCAAGCTCCTCAAGAAGCTGCTGCAGCTGCTAGGGAACAAGATCCACCAATCCACCAGACATTAGCAGCCATGACTCGTCTAGTTGAGCAGCAAGCGCAGCTAATTGAGCAACAAATGGCCTTCTTTCAGAGACAAGCAACACAGCCGAGTGCATCCACATCTCACATGGAGTCACAATTGACGCCGTATGAAAGGTTTAGGAAATATGGTCCATCTAGTTTTTCGGGTAGTGCTGATCCGATAGAAGCGGAGAATTGGATAGCTGGAATGGAAAGAATTTTTTCAATCATGGAGGTTTCAGACACCCAACGTGTGGCACTTGCGACATTTATGCTAGAAGGGGATGCCCAGTACTGGTGGGAGGCTACTCAGAGACGACTGGACCCGAACTCTTCACATGTTATCACTTGGGGTGAGTTTACGCAAGCATTTTATAACAAGTACTTTCCAGCCTCGTTTCGGCGCACCAAGGAGCGGGAATTTCTTAATTTGAAGCAAGGAGAGCTCAGCGTAGCTGAATATGAAGTAAAATTTACCAAGTTGTCACGTTTTGCCCCTACATTGGTAAGTGATGAAACTTCCAAATGCAGTAGGTTCTTGGATGGATTGAACCTCAATATTAGGTCGCGCGTTTCCGTTTTGGAGATCCCATTATTTGCAGACCTATATAATAAAGCCATTATCGCTGAGGAGGACTTACGAGAGGAAGTTCATCAGAGGGAGCAAAGTAGAACTCGGCCTAGTAGCTCACTTGTAGAGGGTTCCTTCCGACCCCCAAAAAGAGGCGGGTTCATTCAAGGCTTCAATAGAGGGAAATCAACTTATCAGCAATCTCCACAATGGTTTCATGAAGATAAGGGCATCATAAGTCAGAGTGGTGCAAGTTATGGTGGAACTAATCTCCCGAGGCATCAAAATTGTCAGAATTGTGGTCGATTCCATTCCGGAGTTTGTCAAGTGCAGTCCGGGAGTTGTTTTCATTGTGGACGTCGTGATCACTTGTGAAATAATTGTCCGCAATTGAGGAGTGAGGGGGTTACATGTTTTAGATGTGGCATGAAGGGACATGTACTGAGGAATTGTAGGCAGCCTATAGTAGCAGCGTCTAGTAGTGCTAGTGTGGGCAATAGGCCATCGGCGATAAGAGGCCGTGGACAAATGAGTAGCAATAAGAGTGTTCAAGGCCGAGGGGGTGAATCGATGGTGAGCTCAGCAGGCCAGGCCAATAGACCAATGACGCAGGGTAGAGTATTCACCTTAACGAAGCGAGATGCGGATGCCACTCCGACTGTAGTGACGGGTACGTTAAATCTCTTTAATAAACCTGCTCATGTACTTATAGACCCAGGGTCCACTCATTCATATATCTAATTGTCATATGCCATGCATTCTAATAGACCACGAGAGTTATTAGATAGTCGTATGTCCGTAGCTACACCGACCGGGGAAAGTGTGGTAGTCGGGGAAGTGTATCGCAGTAGTAGGCTACAGTTAGGGGATAAGGAAATGTTAGTAGATTTAATACCCTTAAGCATTTGGGATTTTGACGTTATCCTCGGGATGGATTGGCTTGCTTCTCATCATGCTTCGGTGGAGTGTTACAAGGAGGAGGTTATTTTTAGAATACCGAATGAGCCTGAATTTAAGCTTCATGGAGATCAGTTGGGTGCTCCATTCAATGTTATATCATTTCTCGAGGCGACGAAACTTTTGAAGAAGGGGTGTGAATGATATTTGGCACATGTGGTTGCTATCGAGGTCAACTCACCAAAACTTAGTGAAATTTCAGTAGTTTGCGAGTTTCCAGAGATTTTTCCTGATGATTTACCTGGTCTTCCCCCTAATAGAGAGATTGAGTTTACTATCGAGCTAGAGCCCGGTACTGCACCGATTTCCCGTGCACCGTATCGTATGGCCCCGTCAGAACTCAAGGAATTGAAAATTCAGCTGCAAGAATTGTTAGAAAAGGGATTTATCAGGCCTAGTGTATCTCCTTGGGGTGCTCCCGTTTTGTTTGTGAAGAAGAAGGATGGTTCGCTCAGATTGTGCATAGATTATCGACAGTTGAATCGAGTTACGGTGCGCAATAAATATCCTTTACCTAGGATAGATGACTTGTTTGACCAGCTCCGAGGTGCTACCGTCTTCTCGAAGATCGATCTTAGATCGGGATACCACCAGCTGAAGATCAAGGACTCTGATGTGCCCAAGACTGCTTTTCGCACACGGTATGGACATTATGAATTCCTTGTGATGCCTTTCGGGTTAACAAATGCTCCAGCAGCTTTTATGGATTTAATGAATAGAGTTTTCCAGCCATATCTTGATCAGTTTGTGGTGGTTTTCATCGATGATATATTGGTATACTCGAGGAACCGGAATGAGCATGAAGAACATCTCCGAGTAGTGTTGCAGATTTTGAGAGAAAGAAAACTTTATGCTAAGTTTAGCAAATGTGAGTTTTGGTTAGATCGAGTGGGATTCCTCGGGCATGTGATTTCAGGTCGTGTATCAGTGGACCCCACGAAGATTGAAGCTATCTTGAATTGGAATCGTCCTACAAGTGTATCAGAGGTGAGGAGTTTCCTAGGATTAGCTGGATATTATCGAAGATTTGTGGAAGGATTCTCCCTTATTGCTGCTCCCATGACTCGGTTAACGCGGAAGAGCGTGAAGTTTGAATGGACAGATGAGTGCGAGCAAAGTTTCCAGGAGTTGAAGAAGAGATTGACCACTGCCCCAGTGCTTGTTATTCCGTCCACTGATGAGGGGTTTGTGATATATAGTGATGCATCCCATCAAGGCTTAGGCTGCGTATTAATGCAAAATGGCAGAGTGGTGGCTTATGCATCTCGGCAACTAAGGAATCATGGGAAGAATTACCCGACACATGATCTTGAATTGGCAGCTGTGGTATTCGCTCTCAAACTTTGGAGGCATTACCTGTATGGAGCAAGATGTGAGATTTATACAGACCACAAGAGTTTGAAATATTTGTTCACTCAGAAAGAACTCAACTTGAGACAGAGGAGATGGATGGAACTAATCAAAGATTATGATTGCGCGATCAACTATCATCCAGGAAAGGCAAATGTGGTGGCAGATGCACTGAGTCGGAAATCATCAGCAAGATTAGCAGGTATGTGGAGTGTTTACGACACACTTATTAATGAGTTGAAGTCATTAGAAGTTAAATTAGAGGCGACCAGTTCTGGAACATTGATGGCTATTTATGATGTGAAGCCAGTGCTAGTTGATCGAATTCGGGAAGCGCAACAAGTAGATCCATTTTTAGTAGAGATGAAAAACAAGATTAAGGAAGGCAGAGTAAAGGAAGGCAAGAAGTTTGAATTTCTTTTGAAAGAGGATGACACACTTATGTTTGGGAGTCGAATTTGTGTACCTGACGATGTTGAGTTGAAGAGAGAGATTCTTGCACAGGCTCATAGCTCACCATATGCAATGCACCCCGGAAGCACTAAGATGTATTATAATTTGAAGAGAAGTTATTGGTGGTATAACATGAAAAAGGAGATAGCTGAATATGTCGCTAAGTGTCTAGTATGTCAGCAGGTTAAGGCAGAACATCAGCACCCATCCGGGTTATTACAACCCCTTCCGGTACCTGAATGGAAATGGGAAAAGATCACCATGGATTTTGTCTCGGGACTTCCACGAACACGAAGAGGGCATGATTCTATATGGGTGATAGTTGATAGGCTGACTAAATCCGCTCACTTCCTACCAGCTAAAACGACATTTGGTGCAGATCAGTTGGCACAATTGTTCATTAAGGAGATTGTGAGGTTGCACGGTGTGCCGGCATCCATAGTATCAGACAGAGGTTCCTATTTTACTTCCAAGTACTGGAATAGTTTTGTTACGGCTCTAGGCACGAAGTTGAATTTGACCACTGCTTTTCATCCCGAATCAGACGGGCAAAGCGAAAGGACCATTCAAACATTGGAGGATATGTTAAGAGCGTGTGTTATAGAATTTCAAGGCTGCTGGGATGACTACCTTCCTTTGATGGAATTCGCGTATAATAACAGCTATCAATCTAGTATTGGAATGGCACCATATGAGTCGCTTTATGGTCGGGCTTGTCGAACACCATTGTGTTGGAACGAAGTTGGAGAGAGGCAATTAACTGGACCGGAAATAGTCGACCTAACAGCTGAAAAGGTCAAGATTATCAGAGAGAGATTAAAGACCGCTCAAAGGCGACAAAAGAATTATGCTGATAAACGAAGAAAGGACCTCGAGTTTCAGCAAGGGGATCGAGTTTTCTTAAAGGTATCACCGTGGAAGGGTATTATGAGATTTGGCAAGAAAGGAAAGCTTAGTCCCAGATATATCGGGCCATACGAGATTTTGGAGCGCATTGGGAAGGTGGCATATCGGTTGGCTCTACCCCCTGAACTGTCCCGTATCCATAACGTGTTTCACGTGTCAATGTTGCGTAAGTATATACCGGACCCATCTCGTGTTTAGAGTTATCAACCGGTGGAGTTAAATGAGGACTTAACATATGAGGAAGAGCCAGTGGAGATCTTAGATAGGAAAGAGCAGGTCCTTCGAACCAAGAGAATTCCATTAGTAAAGGTGTTGTGGAAGAGTCATTTGATAGGAGAAGCCACTTGGGAACCCGAGGATTCTATGAGAGTCAACTATCCATACCTTTTCCCGATATCAGGTAAATCATTTCGGGGACGAAATTTTCATTAGTGGGGGAGATTGTGAGGCTAGTGTCCACCAAACATGCATATATGCTCATATTCATATCCATGTGCACATGCATGGTTACATAACATACATGTACATAATATACCATTATTTTTTTGGCTGGATCTTTAAATGCATATAATATACCACAACTTGTGGCTGGATCATTATCTATATGAAAGAAAAAATAATAATAATAATAATAAACGAAAAAGTGAGAAATCGGATAGAGATGAGTGTAGAATGGGCCAAGTGGCCTCCTCTTCAGCAGCCCTTTCCTTCCCACCGCCTTTGACCATCTTTGACCACCTTCTTTTTCTTCTTTTCATCCTTATTTAAGCCATACCCTCCCTTGCTCTATCCCTAGCTGAAAGGAAACGAAAATGAACCAGAAGAGAGAGAGAGAGAGAGAGAGAACTGGCTGAGTCGAGAAAATTCTTGGAGAAGAAGAAGAGGAAGAAGGCTAAGTTAGAGTATTGATTAGTAAGTTGATTATCTATGATTTAAACATTCATATTTACTATGTTGTACATGGTTTGTGGCTCTTCTTGCATCCTTCTTGTCTGATTAAGTTTCAAAAGATTAGTTTATGGTGATTTTTGTTAGTTCTCCTAGCTAATATAAATTGAGTTGGATATATATTTGGAGTTAGTTTTATGTTGTGTTAGGATGAGTTTGGTCACCAATAGAAGCTGAATAATTCGGTGGTAAGGCGGGGGGCAAATTTCTTAGTTGAGTTAGGAGGTTTTTAACACACATAGCTATGCCCTTCTGAAAAAAAAAATATATATATATATAGATGTAGACAAGTGTGTGTACATATGTATATATATGCATATATTTTGCTCTTTGAGCTGATTATGGATTAGAGAAGGGATCTGATTTGAAATTTATCATGCATTATAATGATATCATGTGATGGGTTGATTGACCAAGCTCTTGTTTATTTGTATTTTGGAACTAAAGAAGTACTTAGAATTCCTTGTACTCCTTACTTGAATTTGGCTGATCGAATTGGCCCTCCGTATAATATAATTACTATTCTAAACTGATATGATTTGAGTTATGCATAGCATATCATTGGAATCGTTATGTCATTGGTTATATTTTAGTTATATTAATCAAATAATACGGGAGTTAAAACTGATACCTATATGTACTCTTATTTAGCATATTATCTAACCTTTGTGCTTGAATTGAATAGGGGCTGGGGAGACTGAGGTTATACCTCCGGAAGGCTCAACTCATTAAGTGGTCGTTTCAGGGGTGTTAGTGAGCACTTTCTTCCATCGTAAAATGATAATAAATATATATATATATATATATATATATATATATATATGTATGGTTATAGAAGTGATGGTGGCTGAATGATTGCGGAACATAGTTGATGTGTATGCGTAGTATGCTTGTGATGGTTGGACTATAGCCATGGGATCGCTGGATCCGGCGGATTATAAAAGGGGCCTGATCGGCCGCCGAACCCGGCGGAATATAAATAGGGACTTGATCGGCCGCTGGACCCGGCGGAATATAAATAGGGACTTGATCGGCCGCTGGACCCGACGGAATACAAATAGGGGCCTGATCGGCCGCTGGACCCGGCGGAATATGAGTAGGGGCATGATCGGCCGCTGGACCGGCGGAATATAAATGAAGGTCAACTCTTACCGCCAGAGGTTAATGGGCGGCCCCCGCTCATGAGACATGGATATTGGGAGTTGAGGATGATATGAATGAGGTGTGCGGGGTCACGGTACCGTCATAACTCTGTTGCGAGGAAATGCAACCCTATGGCTATATTACTGTTGTTTGGATTGGTTGCCCTATGAGTTGTGTGAAAGGATGATCTTGGTATTGGATGCTATATCACGGTGAAATATATATATATATATATATATATGTGTGTGTGTGTGTGTGTGTGTGTATGATTGATTGTCGTGAATTGTGATGTAACATATTAGCTCATTTTACCTTGGAATATAGTACTCACTGAGTTACAGCTCACCCCCTGCATACATTTTTCCAGATGAGCTAGGAGCTAGACTAGCCGCACAGGAGGGCTTTGGATAACGGGGATCAGCGCAAAGGATTTTGGCAAGTAGGCCCACCCATAGTATAGGTAGTAAGTGTTCGTAAATGTTACAATCCTGTTACGACCTGAAACTTTTGTTAGTTGGTTTAGTGGTATGGTTGTAGCTGAACACACTATGGAGAGCATATATGTACATTAGAATCCGTTAGACTCATTATATATTCATGTAGAGCATGCCGAGTTAGTTTAAAGGTTGGATGTGTTGTAGAAGTATGCTATATATATATATATGAAAGCTTTTCGTTCAGTCTATGTTACAAGATGGTTGCAACTGAGTAATCTTTGAGAGTTTTATGCATATATCTGAATTGGTTAGGTGGTTATATGTTTATATAGAGCTTGCTGGGTTGGTTCAATGTGTTGTGAGTTAAGAAAACAGATTATACACATATGAGTTGCGCATATGACAATGGATACTAAGGAATAGAGGGGAAACTCTGCTATAAGTTTCGGGTCGTGACATTTTTTGTATCAGAGCCTAGGTTATAGGATTCTGTAGACTTAGTGTGCCTGATCCCCGTTCTTTTTGATTAGTTGCGGCCCAAGACGGGATATATCTTATCGTTGTGTTTGTTAAATGCTTGGTTAACTTGTGTTCTGTTTAGGAAAATTTGCAATGGGACCCAAACGTGCAAGGCGGGGTCGACCTAGATACCGCACAGCCGAGAATTTAGCTGATATGAGTACACCTGAGCCGATGACAGAGGAGCAAGTGTCTCAAGCTCCTCAAGAAGCTGCTGCAGCTGCTAGGGAACAAGATCCACCAATCCACCAGACATTAGCAGCCATGACTTGTCTAGTTGAGCAGCAAGCGCAGCTAATTGAGCAACAAATGGCCTTCTTTCAGAGACAAGCAACACAGCCGAGTGCATCCACATCTCACATGGTGATAGGGTTGAGCCGGTCTCCGAGCATGAGGACAAGTTGCATATTTCTACCGGACCGATAACCAGAGCACGTGCCAAGAAATTGGAGCACGCTTTGCAGAACTTATGGACGAATATTCTGGAAGAGGCATGCAGTTCGAGAGACGAGCGAGTCGACTCGGGGCTGATTTTGGTCATCAAGAGTGCTGAACCTCATCAGTACACATCGGGACATTAAATGATGACCACAACCACCTCAAATCGGGTTGAATATGCATCCTAGAAGATGGCCACCAATTCTGGTTTGACTATTAGGTTGGAATATGCCTTCTAGAAGATGGTCACCAAATCTGGGTGGAATATTAGGTTGGAATATCTGGTTGGAATATCTGGTTGGACTATTACGTTGGAATATGCCATCTAGAATATGCTTGTTTTCCTTAGTTGTCTTCAATTGCAAGAGCATTATATAAGCTCCTCCCTAGGTTAGTTTTAGACACAACTCTTCTACCATTTTTCCTATCTTGTGAGAGATATTCTCCAAATTGTTCTTGTTGAACTTATGCTTCAAGGGTTGCAAGTCGATTACTTGTAGTTCTTAAGCTTCTTATAATATCGGTTTCTAGCTCTATATAGCTACGGGGTCGATATTCCACCTTTCGAAATCTCTATCTTGGACGATCCGGGATTTGATTCCATATCATTGTTGCTGGGTTCCGCGACGGATTCGACGGGGTTCGCATCATTTTTGGTATCAGAGCTTAGGCTCCAAATTGAGGTTTCATCTATCCTTGTTCTTTCCTTGTTCACCATTCTGGAATTTTTAGATCTATCTTCCATTTCTATCCTTTCCATTTAGTCTTGACTGATCCGTTCATAGCTATTAAAAAAAAAAATCGTCCAAAAAAAAAAAACGTGAAAAAGAATCAAAAAAAAAAAAAAAAAGAGGAGAGGAGATCTGATTACACAGGCCTTAAGTAGATCTGTCATAGTTGCTTCCATTCTGCTTTTCTCCGATCGTATTTGTGTCCATTCCATCTTTGATTTGTCTGGGCTCATTCCTTTTACATACATCTTGTCCATCCATATATCTCTTTGCTTCTTTGCTACTTGGAACTGATATTATAAGTGGCTCGAGCGAACAAGTAATTTCCTCAAGGACTTGTAATTAGATTGCTCAGTTCGTCCAGAACTTTGTGGAGAAATCTGTGAGAGGAAAAAGGCTAGAGGGAATGAGACCATCAGAGGGTAAAAGCCATTGTATCGAGTGAAATACGAGAGTTTGTGTGACATCGATTTGAGAGTAAACACGTGAGGGAGTGATTGTGAGGTTCTTTTTCTCTAATATTTCTTTGCAGATTTCAACATGTCGCAAGAAGATAGCGGGGGACATGAGCAAAGTAGTGGAGGGCCTGGTCAAAGCACAATTATTCGGGCTATGCAACAACAATTTGAGCGAATGAACATGGTGCTCAATACGATTAATGACCGGTTGGAGAGGCATGATGAGCGGATTGACCAGTTGCGACAAGCTCCCAATCAGCAACCAAGGAGGAACAATAACCGACAGCCAGCACCTACTACTGATCCATTTGATGGCCACGAGGAGGGATCCTATGATGATGAGGATGATGTGTCTTCCATTGCCGCAATGAGACGAGCTCGAGGAGCAAGGGCTGAGACGCCATGGCGCGGACGTGGAAGGCGCCAAGAAAGAGACACCGTTGATCGTAATATGGGGTCCATCAAGCTGACCATTCCTCCATTCCAAGGCAAGAGCGATCCCGATATTTACATCGAATGGGAAAGGAGGGTTGAACTGGTTTTTGATTGTCACAACTACTCCGAGGAGAAGAAGGTGAAGCTTGCAGCTGTGGCATTCACCGACTATGCCATAGTTTGGTGGGATCAATTGACGGTGAGTAGACGCCGAAATGGAGAGCGACCTATTGACAATTGGGAGGGCATGAAAGCTGTCATGCGGAGGAGGTTTGTCCCATCCCATTACTACCGGGATTTATACTTGAAGCTGCAGAATCTTAAGCAAGGGTCTAAGACCGTGGAGGAGTACCACAAGGAGATGGAGATTGCCATGATTCGCGCCAATGTTGAGGAGGATCGAGAGGCAACCATGGCTCGGTTCATTAGTGGACTTAATCGGGAGATTGCCAATATTGTGGAGCTGCACCATTATGTGGAGCTTGAAGAATTGGTGCACATGGCTATGAAGGTTGAGAGGCAACTCAAGAAGGGGGGACGATCGTCATCCAGGTTCGAATCCTCTAATTCGAATTCGAAGTGGACTTCCAAGTTTGAAGGGGCTGGACCTAAATGGACTGGTTCGAAGCAAGAGGAGAAGGCCAAGGGAAACAAGCCCGCAACCAAGCCATCATCTGATTCTAAGGAGAGGGGTAACTCTTCTTCCCAACCTCAAAGAAACCGTGATGTAAAATGCTTTCGTTGTTTGGGTTCTGGTCATTATGCTTCTCAATGCCCGAACAAGAGAGCCATGATTATGTTAGATAACGGGGAGATTGCAAGTGCGGATGAGTATGAGAGTGACACTGACTCTATGCCATCACTTGAAGATGCCGATGATGTGGAGCATGCTGTATCGGGTCAAACTCTTGTTGTTTTGAGAGCTCTACATGTGCAAGCCAAAGAAGATGGTGATGGGCTACAAAGAGAGAACATTTTCTACACTCGATGCCACGTGAAGGATCGAGTATGTGGACTGATTATTGATGGGGGAAGCACTGTGAATGTGGCAAGCAAGCTGATGGTGGAGAAGCTTGGTTTGAGCACTCAAAAGCATCCAAGGCCATATAGACTTCAGTGGCTGAATGAGAGTGGTGAATTAAAGGTGACAAAACAAGTGTTAATCTCATTTTCTATTGGGAAGTACCATGATGAAGTTTTGTGTGATGTAGTTCCTATGATAGCCAGCCATTTGTTACTCGGGAGGCCATGGCAATTTGATCGAAGAACTACACATGACGGGTACAAGAATCGGTATAGTTTCATCAAGGATGGTCGAAGCATGACACTTGCACCGCTGCCACCACATCAAGTGTTCGAAGAGCAACTCCAAATCAAAAGGTCCAGTGCTGAGAGTTCAAAAGAAAGTAAGAGAGTGGCTGAACCAAAAGAAAAGGAGAGTAAAAGTGAGAGGAAAGAAATTCGAGAGAAAAGTGAGAAAGAGAGTGAAAAGAAAGAAAAATGTGAGAGTTCAGCCTTGAAAAGAAAAGAGGGGAAGAAATTGAGTTTCTTCACAAAAGAAAGAGAATTAGAGAGTGTTAGTAAGGATGAAAGGCCAATGATATTGTTCTTGTACAAAGAGGCCTACTTATCTAATACTTTTAACCTATATTTGCCTAGTGTTGTGGTTTCTCTTTTGCAGGAGTATGATGATGTGTTTCTTGAGGGGACGCCACCGGGATTGCCACCAATCCGTGGGATCGAACATCAAATTGATTTCATTCCAGGAGCGCCCATTCCAAACCGGCCAGCATATCGGTGTAATCCCGAAGAAGCAAAAGAACTCCAAAAGCAAGTTGATGAGTTGCTGACCAAGGGCTATGTCCGAGAGAGCATGAGTCCATGCTCTGTGCCCGTGTTGCTTGTTCCCAAGAAAGATGGCACATGGAGAATGTGTGTGGATTGTCGAGCTGTGAATAAGATAACGGTAAAGTATCGCTATCCTATTCCTCGATTAGATGATATGCTTGATGAATTGCATGGTTCCACTATATTTTCTAAGATTGATTTGAAGAGTGGATACCATCAAATTCGCATGAAAGAAGGAGATGAGTGGAAAACAGCATTTAAAACCAAGAGTGGATTGTATGAGTGGTTAGTGATGCCATTTGGATTGACTAATGCACCCAGCACATTTATGCGCCTTATGAATCATGTCTTGCGTGCTTACATTGGAAAATTTGTTGTTGTTTACTTTGATGATATTCTGATTTATAGCAAAACTGAGCATGATCATATGAATCATTTGAGGTGTGTTCTTGAGGTGCTGAGGCATGAGAAGTTGTATGCTAACCTTAAGAAGTGTGAATTTTTCTTGGAAAGTGTTGTTTTTCTTGGTTTTGTCGTAAGTTCCAAGGGTGTGGAAGTGGATGAAGAGAAGGTGAAAGCAATCCGGGAATGGCCTACACCCACTACCATTGCTGAGGTCCGAAGCTTCCATGGCCTTGCTGGGTTCTATCGAAGATTTGTGCGCAATTTTAGCACCATAGCTGCTCCTTTGACCGAGATCATCAAGAAGGAAGTTGGCTTTAGATGGGGCAAAGAGCAAGAGAATGCATTCAATACCTTGAAAGAAAAGCTAAGTTCTGCTCCTTTACTGATTTTACCGGACTTTTCTAAACCTTTTGAAATCGAATGTGATGCTTCCGGTATTGGTATAGGTGCCGTCCTTATGCAAGAGAAGAGGCCTATTGCTTACTTCAGTGAGAAGCTCAACGGGGCTGCGTTGAACTACTCCACATACGACAAGGAATCTATGCTTTGGTGAGGGCTTTGGAGACATGGCAGCATTACTTGTGGTCCAAGGAGTTCATCATTCACACCGACCATGAGTCCTTGAAGCATTTAAAGGGTCAAAGCAAGCTGAACCGAAGGCACACACGTTGGATCGAGTTCATCGAGATGTTTCCCTATGTGATCCAATACAAGAAAGGTAAGGAAAATGTAGTGGCTGATGCCTTATCTCGCAGGTATACTCTTATCTCAACTCTTGATGCCAAACTTTTGGGATTTGAATATATCAAAGAGTTATACTTGCATGATCATGATTTTAAGGAAGTCTTTTCTGAATGTGAAAAAGGGGCTTTTGACAAGTTTTATAAGCATGAGGGGTATTTGTTTCGTGAAAACAAGCTATGTATTCCACAAAGTTCCATGCGAGAATTGCTTGTTAGGGAAGCCCATGGGGGAGGTTTAATGGGGCATTTTGGTGTGGCTAAGACCTTAGATGTTTTGAGAGAGCATTTCTTTTGGCCACATATGAAAAGAGACGTTGAAAGGATCTGTCTTAGGTGTGTCACATGTAAGAAAGCTAAGTCTAAGATTCAACCTCATGGACTTTACATGCCTTTGCCCGTTCCTAGTCATCCATGGACTGATGTATCAATGGATTTTGTTTTGGGTTTGCCTAGGACTAAGAATGGTAAGGATTCTATCTTTGTAGTAGTGGATCGTTTTTCAAAGATGGCTCATTTTATTCCTTGTAAGAAGACGGATGACGCTACTCATGTGGCGGGCCTTTTCTTTAAGGAAGTAGTGCGTTTGCATGGCATCCCCAGAACAATTGTAAGTGATCGTGATGTTAAGTTCCTAAGTCACTTTTGGCGTGTTTTGTGGGGAAAATTGGGAACAAAGCTATTGTTTTCTACCACTTGCCACCCACAAACTGATGGGCAAACAGAGGTTGTAAATCGAACCTTAGGTACTTTGCTGCGAGCTGTTATTAAAAGGAACGTGAAAAGTTGGGAAGATTGCATTCCATTCATTGAGTTTGCATATAATCGGGCCATGCATTCTTCTACTAAGTTTTCTCCCTTTGAGGTTGTTTATGGCTTTAATCCACTGACCCCATTGGATTTAACTCCATTGCCTATTGGTGAGATTGTTAGCCTTGATGGAAAGCGTAAGGCAGAACTTGTGAAGAAGATCCATGAAGAAGCAAGGAACCACATCTTGCACAAAAACGAGCAAGCTGCCACTCGAGCCAACAAGGGAAGAAAGCATGTCACTTTCGAACCGGGAGATTGGGTCTGGGTTCATTTCAGGAAGGAGAGGTTTTCAAGCCAAAGGAAATCAAAGCTAAATCCGCGAGGAGATGGACCATTCCAAGTCTTAGAAAAGATTAATGACAATGCATATAAACTCGATTTGCCGGGAGAGTATCAAGTGAGTTCTACATTTAATGTTTCTGATCTTTCTCCCTTTGATGTGGGCGCAGATTCGAGGACGAATCCTTTTGAAGAAGGGGGGAATGATAGGGTTGAGCCGGTCTCCGAGCATGAGGACAAGTTGCATATTTCTACCGGACCGATAACCAGAGCACGTGCCAAGAAATTGGAGCACGCTTTGCAGAACTTATGGACGAATATTCTGGAAGAGGCATGCAGTTCGAGAGACGAGCGAGTCGACTCGGGGCTGATTTTGGTCATCAAGAGTGCTGAACCTCATCAGTACACATCGGGACATTAAATGATGACCACAACCACCTCAAATCGGGTTGAATATGCATCCTAGAAGATGGCCACCAATTCTGGTTTGACTATTAGGTTGGAATATGCCTTCTAGAAGATGGTCACCAAATCTGGGTGGAATATTAGGTTGGAATATCTGGTTGGAATATCTGGTTGGACTATTACGTTGGAATATGCCATCTAGAATATGCTTGTTTTCCTTAGTTGTCTTCAATTGCAAGAGCATTATATAAGCTCCTCCCTAGGTTAGTTTTAGACACAACTCTTCTACCATTTTTCCTATCTTGTGAGAGATATTCTCCAAATTGTTCTTGTTGAACTTATGCTTCAAGGGTTGCAAGTCGATTACTTGTAGTTCTTAAGCTTCTTATAATATCGGTTTCTAGCTCTATATAGCTACGGGGTCGATATTCCACCTTTCGAAATCTCTATCTTGGACGATCCGGGATTTGATTCCATATCATTGTTGCTGGGTTCCGCGACGGATTCGACGGGGTTCGCATCACATGGAGTCACAATTGACGCCGTATGAAAGGTTTAGGAAATATGGTCCATCTAGTTTTTCGGGTAGTGCTGATCCGATAGAAGCGGAGAATTGGATAGCTGGAATGGAAAGAATTTTTTCAATCATGGAGGTTTCAGACACCCAACGTGTGGCACTTGCGACATTTATGCTAGAAGGGGATGCCCAGTACTGGTGGGAGGCTACTCAGAGACGACTGGACCCGAACTCTTCACATGTTATCACTTGGGGTGAGTTTACGCAAGCATTTTATAACAAGTACTTTCCAGCCTCGTTTCGGCGCACCAAGGAGCGGGAATTTCTTAATTTGAAGCAAGGAGAGCTCAGCGTAGCTGAATATGAAGTAAAATTTACCAAGTTGTCACGTTTTGCCCCTACATTGGTAAGTGATGAAACTTCCAAATGCAGTAGGTTCTTGGATGGATTGAACCTCAATATTAGGTCGCGCGTTTCCGTTTTGGAGATCCCATTATTTGCAGACCTATATAATAAAGCCATTATCGCTGAGGAGGACTTACGAGAGTTATTAGATAGTCGTATGTCCGTAGCTACACCGACCGGGGAAAGTGTGGTAGTCGGGGAAGTGTATCGCAGTAGTAGGCTACAGTTAGGGGATAAGGAAATGTTAGTAGATTTAATACCCTTAAGCATTTGGGATTTTGACGTTATCCTCGGGATGGATTGGCTTGCTTCTCATCATGCTTCGGTGGAGTGTTACAAGGAGGAGGTTATTTTTAGAATACCGAATGAGCCTGAATTTAAGCTTCATGGAGATCAGTTGGGTGCTCCATTCAATGTTATATCATTTCTCGAGGCGACGAAACTTTTGAAGAGGGGGTGTGAATGATATTTGGCACATGTGGTTGCTATCGAGGTCAACTCACCAAAACTTAGTGAAATTTCAGTAGTTTGCGAGTTTCCAGAGATTTTTCCTGATGATTTACCTGGTCTTCCCCCTAATAGAGAGATTGAGTTTACTATCGAGCTAGAGCCCGGTACTGCACCGATTTCCCGTGCACCGTATCGTATGGCCCCGTCAGAACTCAAGGAATTGAAAATTCAGCTGCAAGAATTGTTAGAAAAGGGATTTATCAGGCCTAGTGTATCTCCTTGGGGTGCTCCCGTTTTGTTTGTGAAGAAGAAGGATGGTTCGCTCAGATTGTGCATAGATTATCGACAGTTGAATCGAGTTACGGTGCGCAATAAATATCCTTTACCTAGGATAGATGACTTGTTTGACCAGCTCCGAGGTGCTACCGTCTTCTCGAAGATCGATCTTAGATCGGGATACCACCAGCTGAAGATCAAGGACTCTGATGTGCCCAAGACTGCTTTTCGCACACGGTATGGACATTATGAATTCCTTGTGATGCCTTTCGGGTTAACAAATGCTCCAGCAGCTTTTATGGATTTAATGAATAGAGTTTTCCAGCCATATCTTGATCAGTTTGTGGTGGTTTTCATCGATGATATATTGGTATACTCGAGGAACCGGAATGAGCATGAAGAACATCTCCGAGTAGTGTTGCAGATTTTGAGAGAAAGAAAACTTTATGCTAAGTTTAGCAAATGTGAGTTTTGGTTAGATCGAGTGGGATTCCTCGGGCATGTGATTTCAGGTGATGGTGTATCAGTGGACCCCACGAAGATTGAAGCTATCTTGAATTGGAATCGTCCTACAAGTGTATCAGAGGTGAGGAGTTTCCTAGGATTAGCTGGTTATTATCGAAGATTTGTGGAAGGATTCTCCCTTATTGCTGCTCCCATGACTCGGTTAACGCGGAAGAGCGTGAAGTTTGAATGGACAGATGAGTGCGAGCAAAGTTTCCAGGAGTTGAAGAAGAGATTGACCACTGCCCCAGTGCTTGTTATTCCGTCCACTGATGAGGGGTTTGTGATATATAGTGATGCATCCCATCAAGGCTTAGGCTGCGTATTAATGCAAAATGGCAGAGTGGTGGCTTATGCATCTCGGCAACTAAGGAATCATGGGAAGAATTACCCGACACATGATCTTGAATTGGCAGCTGTGGTATTCGCTCTCAAACTTTGGAGGCATTACCTGTATGGAGCAAGATGTGAGATTTATACAGACCACAAGAGTTTGAAATATTTGTTCACTCAGAAAGAACTCAACTTGAGACAGAGGAGATGGATGGAACTAATCAAAGATTATGATTGCGCGATCAACTATCATCCAGGAAAGGCAAATGTGGTGGCAGATGCACTGAGTCGGAAATCATCAGCAAGATTAGCAGGTATGTGGAGTGTTTACGACACACTTATTAATGAGTTGAAGTCATTAGAAGTTAAATTAGAGGCGACCAGTTCTGGAACATTGATGGCTATTTATGATGTGAAGCCAGTGCTAGTTGATCGAATTCGGGAAGCGCAACAAGTAGATCCATTTTTAGTAGAGATGAAAAACAAGATTAAGGAAGGCAGAGTAAAGGAAGGCAAGAAGTTTGAATTTCTTTTGAAAGAGGATGACACACTTATGTTTGGGAGTCGAATTTGTGTACCTGACGATGTTGAGTTGAAGAGAGAGATTCTTGCACAGGCTCATAGCTCACCATATGCAATGCACCCCGGAAGCACTAAGATGTATTATAATTTGAAGAGAAGTTATTGGTGGTATAACATGAAAAAGGAGATAGCTGAATATGTCGCTAAGTGTCTAGTATGTCAGCAGGTTAAGGCAGAACATCAGCACCCATCCGGGTTATTACAACCCCTTCCGGTACCTGAATGGAAATGGGAAAAGATCACCATGGATTTTGTCTCGGGACTTCCACGAACACGAAGAGGGCATGATTCTATATGGGTGATAGTTGATAGGCTGACTAAATCCGCTCACTTCCTACCAGCTAAAACGACATTTGGTGCAGATCAGTTGGCACAATTGTTCATTAAGGAGATTGTGAGGTTGCACGGTGTGCCGGCATCCATAGTATCAGACAGAGGTTCCTATTTTACTTCCAAGTACTGGAATAGTTTTGTTACGGCTCTAGGCACGAAGTTGAATTTGACCACTGCTTTTCATCCCGAATCAGACGGGCAAAGCGAAAGGACCATTCAAACATTGGAGGATATGTTAAGAGCGTGTGTTATAGAATTTCAAGGCTGCTGGGATGACTACCTTCCTTTGATGGAATTCGCGTATAATAACAGCTATCAATCTAGTATTGGAATGGCACCATATGAGTCGCTTTATGGTCGGGCTTGTCGAACACCATTGTGTTGGAACGAAGTTGGAGAGAGGCAATTAACTGGACCGGAAATAGTCGACCTAACAGCTGAAAAGGTCAAGATTATCAGAGAGAGATTAAAGACCGCTCAAAGGCGACAAAAGAATTATGCTGATAAACGAAGAAAGGACCTCGAGTTTCAGCAAGGGGATCGAGTTTTCTTAAAGGTATCACCGTGGAAGGGTATTATGAGATTTGGCAAGAAAGGAAAGCTTAGTCCCAGATATATCGGGCCATACGAGATTTTGGAGCGCATTGGGAAGGTGGCATATCGGTTGGCTCTACCCCCTGAACTGTCCCGTATCCATAACGTGTTTCACGTGTCAATGTTGCGTAAGTATATACCGGACCCATCTCGTGTTTCGAGTTATCAACCGGTGGAGTTAAATGAGGACTTAACATATGAGGAAGAGCCAGTGGAGATCTTAGATAGGAAAGAGCAGGTCCTTCGAACCAAGAGAATTCCATTAGTAAAGGTGTTGTGGAAGAGTCATTTGATAGGAGAAGCCACTTGGGAACCCGAGGATTCTATGAGAGTCAACTATCCATACCTTTTCCCGATATCAGGTAAATCATTTCGGGGACGAAATTTTCATTAGTGGGGGAGATTGTGAGGCTAGTGTCCACCAAACATGCATATCATATTCATATCCATGTGCACATGCATGGTTACATAACATACATGTATATAATATACCATTATTTTTTTGGCTGGATCTTTAAATGCATATAATATACCACAACTTGTGGCTGGATCATTATCTATATGAAAGAAAAAATAATAATAATAATAATAAACGAAAAAGTGAGAAATCGGATAGAGATGAGTGTAGAATGGGCCAAGTGGCCTCCTCTTCAGCAGCCCTTTCCTTCCCACCGCCTTTGACCATCTTTGACCACCTTCTTTTTCTTCTTTTCATCCTTATTTAAGCCATACCCTCCCTTGCTCTATCCCTAGCTGAAAGGAAACGAAAATGAACCAGAAGAGAGAGAGAGAGAGAGAGAGAACTGGCTGAGTCGAGAAAATTCTTGGAGAAGAAGAAGAGGAAGAAGGCTAAGTTAGAGTATTGATTAGTAAGTTGATTATCTATGATTTAAACATTCATATTTACTATGTTGTACATGGTTTGTGGCTCTTCTTGCATCCTTCTTGTCTGATTAAGTTTCAAAAGATTAGTTTATGGTGATTTTTGTTAGTTCTCCTAGCTAATATAAATTGAGTTGGATATATATTTGGAGTTAGTTTTATGTTGTGTTAGGATGAGTTTGGTCACCAATAGAAGCTGAATAATTCGGTGGTAAGGCGGGGGGCAAATTTCTTAGTTGAGTTAGGAGGTTTTTAACACACATAGCTATGCCCTTCTGAAAAAATAAATATATATATATAGATGTAGACAAGTGTGTGTACATATGTATATATATGCATATATTTTGCTCTTTGAGCTGATTATGGATTAGAGAAGGGATCTGATTTGAAATTTATCATGCATTATAATGATATCATGTGATGGGTTGATTGACCAAGCTCTTGTTTATTTGTATTTTGGAACTAAAGAAGTACTTAGAATTCCTTGTACTCCTTACTTGAATTTGGCTGATCGAATTGGCCCTCCGTATAATATAATTACTATTCTAAACTGATATGATTTGAGTTATGCATAGCATATCATTGGAATCGTTATGTCATTGGTTATATTTTAGTTATATTAATCAAATAATACGGGAGTTAAAACTGATACCTATATGTACTCTTATTTAGCATATTATCTAACCTTTGTGCTTGAACTGAATAGGGGCTGGGGAGACTGAGGTTATACCTCCGGAAGGCTCAACTCATTAAGTGGTCGTTTCAGGGGTGTTAGTGAGCACTTTCTTCCATCGTAAAATGATAATAAATATATATATATATATATATGTATGGTTATAGAAGTGATGGTGGCTGAATGATTGCGGAACATAGTTGATGTGTATGCGTAGTATGCTTGTGATGGTTGGACTATAGCCATGGGATCGCTGGATCCGGCGGATTATAAAAGGGGCCTGATCGGCCGCCGAACCCGGCGGAATATAAATAGGGACTTGATCGGCCGCTGGACCCGGCGGAATATAAATAGGGACTTGATCGGCCGCTGGACCCGACGGAATACAAATAGGGGCCTGATCGGCCGCTGGACCCGGCGGAATATGAGTAGGGGCATGATCGGCCGCTGGACCGGCGGAATATAAATGAAGGTCAACTCTTACCGCCAGAGGTTAATGGGCGGCCCCCGCTCATGAGACATGGATATTGGGAGTTGAGGATGATATGAATGAGGTGTGCGGGGTCACGGTACCGTCATAACTCTGTTGCGAGGAAATGCAACCCTATGGCTATATTACTGTTGTTTGGATTGGTTGCCCTATGAGTTGTGTGAAAGGATGATCTTGGTATTGGATGCTATATCACGGTGAAATATATATATATATATATATATATGTGTGTGTGTGTGTGTGTGTATGATTGATTGTCGTGAATTGTGATGTAACATATTAGCTCATTTTACCTTGGAATATAGTACTCACTGAGTTACAGCTCACCCCCTGCATACATTTTTCCAGATGAGCTAGGAGCTAGACTAGCCGCACAGGAGGGCTTTGGATAACGGGGATCAGCGCAAAGGATTTTGGCAAGTAGGCCCACCCATAGTATAGGTAGTAAGTGTTCGTAAATGTTACAATCCTGTTACGACCTGAAACTTTTGTTAGTTGGTTTAGTGGTATGGTTGTAGCTGAACACACTATGGAGAGCATATATGTACATTAGAATCCGTTAGACTCATTATATATTCATGTAGAGCATGCCGAGTTAGTTTAAAGGTTGGATGTGTTGTAGAAGTATGCTATATATATATATATGAAAGCTTTTCGTTCAGTCTATGTTACAAGATGGTTGCAACTGAGTAATCTTTGAGAGTTTTATGCATATATCTGAATTGGTTAGGTGGTTATATGTTTATATAGAGCTTGCTGGGTTGGTTCAATGTGTTGTGAGTTAAGAAAACAGATTATACACATATGAGTTGCGCATATGACAATGGATACTAAGGAATAGAGGGGAAACTCTGCTATAAGTTTCGGGTCGTGACATTTTTTGTATCAGAGCCTAGGTTATAGGATTCTGTAGACTTAGTGTGCCTGATCCCCGTTCTTTTTGATTAGTTGCGGCCCAAGACGGGATATATCTTATCGTTGTGTTTGTTAAATGCTTGGTTAACTTGTGTTCTGTTTAGGAAAATTTGCAATGGGACCCAAACGTGCAAGGCGGGGTCGACCTAGATACCGCACAGCCGAGAATTTAGCTGATATGAGTACACCTGAGCCGATGACAGAGGAGCAAGTGTCTCAAGCTCCTCAAGAAGCTGCTGCAGCTCCTAGGGAACAAGATCCACCAATCCACCAGACATTAGCAGCCATGACTCGTCTAGTTGAGCAGCAAGCGCAGCTAATTGAGCAACAAATGGCCTTCTTTCAGAGACAAGCAACACAGCCGAGTGCATCCACATCTCACATGGAGTCACAATTGACGCCGTATGAAAGGTTTAGGAAATATGGTCCATCTAGTTTTTCGGGTAGTGCTGATCCGATAGAAGCGGAGAATTGGATAGCTGGAATGGAAAGAATTTTTTCAATCATGGAGGTTTCAGACACCCAACGTGTGGCACTTGCGACATTTATGCTAGAAGGGGATGCCCAGTACTGGTGGGAGGCTACTCAGAGACGACTGGACCCGAACTCTTCACATGTTATCACTTGGGGTGAGTTTACGCAAGCATTTTATAACAAGTACTTTCCAGCCTCGTTTCGGCGCACCAAGGAGCGGGAATTTCTTAATTTGAAGCAAGGAGAGCTCAGCGTAGCTGAATATGAAGTAAAATTTACCAAGTTGTCACGTTTTGCCCCTACATTGGTAAGTGATGAAACTTCCAAATGCAGTAGGTTCTTGGATGGATTGAACCTCAATATTAGGTCGCGCGTTTCCGTTTTGGAGATCCCATTATTTGCAGACCTATATAATAAAGCCATTATCGCTGAGGAGGACTTACGAGAGGAAGTTCATCAGAGGGAGCAAAGTAGAACTCGGCCTAGTAGCTCACTTGTAGAGGGTTCCTTCCGACCCCCAAAAAGAGGCGGGTTCATTCAAGGCTTCAATAGAGGGAAATCAACTTATCAGCAATCTCCACAATGGTTTCATGAAGATAAGGGCATCATAAGTCAGAGTGGTGCAAGTTATGGTGGAACTAATCTCCCGAGGCATCAAAATTGTCAGAATTGTGGTCGATTCCATTCCGGAGTTTGTCAAGTGCAGTCCGGGAGTTGTTTTCATTGTGGACGTCGTGATCACTTGTGAAATAATTGTCCGCAATTGAGGAGTGAGGGGGTTACATGTTTTAGATGTGGCATGAAGGGACATGTACTGAGGAATTGTAGGCAGCCTATAGTAGCAGCGTCTAGTAGTGCTAGTGTGGGCAATAGGCCATCGGCGATAAGAGGCCGTGGACAAATGAGTAGCAATAAGAGTGTTCAAGGCCGAGGGGGTGAATCGATGGTGAGCTCAGCAGGCCAGGCCAATAGACCAATGACGCAGGGTAGAGTATTCACCTTAACGAAGCGAGATGCGGATGCCACTCCGACTGTAGTGACGGGTACGTTAAATCTCTTTAATAAACCTGCTCATGTACTTATAGACCCAGGGTCCACTCATTCATATATCTAATTGTCATATGCCATGCATTCTAATAGACCACGAGAGTTATTAGATAGTCGTATGTCCGTAGCTACACCGACCGGGGAAAGTGTGGTAGTCGGGGAAGTGTATCGCAGTAGTAGGCTACAGTTAGGGGATAAGGAAATGTTAGTAGATTTAATACCCTTAAGCATTTGGGATTTTGACGTTATCCTCGGGATGGATTGGCTTGCTTCTCATCATGCTTCGGTGGAGTGTTACAAGGAGGAGGTTATTTTTAGAATACCGAATGAGCCTGAATTTAAGCTTCATGGAGATCAGTTGGGTGCTCCATTCAATGTTATATCATTTCTCGAGGCGACGAAACTTTTGAAGAGGGGGTGTGAATGATATTTGGCACATGTGGTTGCTATCGAGGTCAACTCACCAAAACTTAGTGAAATTTCAGTAGTTTGCGAGTTTCCAGAGATTTTTCCTGATGATTTACCTGGTCTTCCCCCTAATAGAGAGATTGAGTTTACTATCGAGCTAGAGCCCGGTACTGCACCGATTTCCCGTGCACCGTATCGTATGGCCCCGTCAGAACTCAAGGAATTGAAAATTCAGCTGCAAGAATTGTTAGAAAAGGGATTTATCAGGCCTAGTGTATCTCCTTGGGGTGCTCCCGTTTTGTTTGTGAAGAAGAAGGATGGTTCGCTCAGATTGTGCATAGATTATCGACAGTTGAATCGAGTTACGGTGCGCAATAAATATCCTTTACCTAGGATAGATGACTTGTTTGACCAGCTCCGAGGTGCTACCGTCTTCTCGAAGATCGATCTTAGATCGGGATACCACCAGCTGAAGATCAAGGACTCTGATGTGCCCAAGACTGCTTTTCGCACACGGTATGGACATTATGAATTCCTTGTGATGCCTTTCGGGTTAACAAATGCTCCAGCAGCTTTTATGGATTTAATGAATAGAGTTTTCCAGCCATATCTTGATCAGTTTGTGGTGGTTTTCATCGATGATATATTGGTATACTCGAGGAACCGGAATGAGCATGAAGAACATCTCCGAGTAGTGTTGCAGATTTTGAGAGAAAGAAAACTTTATGCTAAGTTTAGCAAATGTGAGTTTTGGTTAGATCGAGTGGGATTCCTCGGGCATGTGATTTCAGGTGATGGTGTATCAGTGGACCCCACGAAGATTGAAGCTATCTTGAATTGGAATCGTCCTACAAGTGTATCAGAGGTGAGGAGTTTCCTAGGATTAGCTGGTTATTATCGAAGATTTGTGGAAGGATTCTCCCTTATTGCTGCTCCCATGACTCGGTTAACGCGGAAGAGCGTGAAGTTTGAATGGACAGATGAGTGCGAGCAAAGTTTCCAGGAGTTGAAGAAGAGATTGACCACTGCCCCAGTGCTTGTTATTCCGTCCACTGATGAGGGGTTTGTGATATATAGTGATGCATCCCATCAAGGCTTAGGCTGCGTATTAATGCAAAATGGCAGAGTGGTGGCTTATGCATCTCGGCAACTAAGGAATCATGGGAAGAATTACCCGACACATGATCTTGAATTGGCAGCTGTGGTATTCGCTCTCAAACTTTGGAGGCATTACCTGTATGGAGCAAGATGTGAGATTTATACAGACCACAAGAGTTTGAAATATTTGTTCACTCAGAAAGAACTCAACTTGAGACAGAGGAGATGGATGGAACTAATCAAAGATTATGATTGCGCGATCAACTATCATCCAGGAAAGGCAAATGTGGTGGCAGATGCACTGAGTCGGAAATCATCAGCAAGATTAGCAGGTATGTGGAGTGTTTACGACACACTTATTAATGAGTTGAAGTCATTAGAAGTTAAATTAGAGGCGACCAGTTCTGGAACATTGATGGCTATTTATGATGTGAAGCCAGTGCTAGTTGATCGAATTCGGGAAGCGCAACAAGTAGATCCATTTTTAGTAGAGATGAAAAACAAGATTAAGGAAGGCAGAGTAAAGGAAGGCAAGAAGTTTGAATTTCTTTTGAAAGAGGATGACACACTTATGTTTGGGAGTCGAATTTGTGTACCTGACGATGTTGAGTTGAAGAGAGAGATTCTTGCACAGGCTCATAGCTCACCATATGCAATGCACCCCGGAAGCACTAAGATGTATTATAATTTGAAGAGAAGTTATTGGTGGTATAACATGAAAAAGGAGATAGCTGAATATGTCGCTAAGTGTCTAGTATGTCAGCAGGTTAAGGCAGAACATCAGCACCCATCCGGGTTATTACAACCCCTTCCGGTACCTGAATGGAAATGGGAAAAGATCACCATGGATTTTGTCTCGGGACTTCCACGAACACGAAGAGGGCATGATTCTATATGGGTGATAGTTGATAGGCTGACTAAATCCGCTCACTTCCTACCAGCTAAAACGACATTTGGTGCAGATCAGTTGGCACAATTGTTCATTAAGGAGATTGTGAGGTTGCACGGTGTGCCGGCATCCATAGTATCAGACAGAGGTTCCTATTTTACTTCCAAGTACTGGAATAGTTTTGTTACGGCTCTAGGCACGAAGTTGAATTTGACCACTGCTTTTCATCCCGAATCAGACGGGCAAAGCGAAAGGACCATTCAAACATTGGAGGATATGTTAAGAGCGTGTGTTATAGAATTTCAAGGCTGCTGGGATGACTACCTTCCTTTGATGGAATTCGCGTATAATAACAGCTATCAATCTAGTATTGGAATGGCACCATATGAGTCGCTTTATGGTCGGGCTTGTCGAACACCATTGTGTTGGAACGAAGTTGGAGAGAGGCAATTAACTGGACCGGAAATAGTCGACCTAACAGCTGAAAAGGTCAAGATTATCAGAGAGAGATTAAAGACCGCTCAAAGGCGACAAAAGAATTATGCTGATAAACGAAGAAAGGACCTCGAGTTTCAGCAAGGGGATCGAGTTTTCTTAAAGGTATCACCGTGGAAGGGTATTATGAGATTTGGCAAGAAAGGAAAGCTTAGTCCCAGATATATCGGGCCATACGAGATTTTGGAGCGCATTGGGAAGGTGGCATATCGGTTGGCTCTACCCCCTGAACTGTCCCGTATCCATAACGTGTTTCACGTGTCAATGTTGCGTAAGTATATACCGGACCCATCTCGTGTTTCGAGTTATCAACCGGTGGAGTTAAATGAGGACTTAACATATGAGGAAGAGCCAGTGGAGATCTTAGATAGGAAAGAGCAGGTCCTTCGAACCAAGAGAATTCCATTAGTAAAGGTGTTGTGGAAGAGTCATTTGATAGGAGAAGCCACTTGGGAACCCGAGGATTCTATGAGAGTCAACTATCCATACCTTTTCCCGATATCAGGTAAATCATTTCGGGGACGAAATTTTCATTAGTGGGGGAGATTGTGAGGCTAGTGTCCACCAAACATGCATATATGCTCATATTCATATCCATGTGCACATGCATGGTTACATAACATACATGTATATAATATACCATTATTTTTTTGGCTGGATCTTTAAATGCATATAATATACCACAACTTGTGGCTGGATCATTATCTATATGAAAGAAAAAAAATAATAATAATAATAAAAACGAAAAAGTGAGAAATCGGATAGAGATGAGTGTAGAATGGGCCAAGTGGCCTCCTCTTCAGCAGCCCTTTCCTTCCCACCGCCTTTGACCATCTTTGACCACCTTCTTTTTCTTCTTTTCATCCTTATTTAAGCCATACCCTCCCTTGCTCTATCCCTAGCTGAAAGGAAACGAAAATGAACCAGAAGAGAGAGAGAGAGAGAGAGAGAACTGGCTGAGTCGAGAAAATTCTTGGAGAAGAAGAAGAGGAAGAAGGCTAAGTTAGAGTATTGATTAGTAAGTTGATTATCTATGATTTAAACATTCATATTTACTATGTTGTACATGGTTTGTGGCTCTTCTTGCATCCTTCTTGTCTGATTAAGTTTCAAAAGATTAGTTTATGGTGATTTTTGTTAGTTCTCCTAGCTAATATAAATTGAGTTGGATATATATTTGGAGTTAGTTTTATGTTGTGTTAGGATGAGTTTGGTCACCAATAGAAGCTGAATAATTCGGTGGTAAGGCGGGGGGCAAATTTCTTAGTTGAGTTAGGAGGTTTTTAACACACATAGCTATGCCCTTCTGAAAAAATATATATATATATATATAGATGTAGACAAGTGTGTGTACATATGTATATATATGCATATATTTTGCTCTTTGAGCTGATTATGGATTAGAGAAGGGATCTGATTTGAAATTTATCATGCATTATAATGATATCATGTGATGGGTTGATTGACCAAGCTCTTGTTTATTTGTATTTTGGAACTAAAGAAGTACTTAGAATTCCTTGTACTCCTTACTTGAATTTGGCTGATCGAATTGGCCCTCCGTATAATATAATTACTATTCTAAACTGATATGATTTGAGTTATGCATAGCATATCATTGGAATCGTTATGTCATTGGTTATATTTTAGTTATATTAATCAAATAATACGGGAGTTAAAACTGATACCTATATGTACTCTTATTTAGCATATTATCTAACCTTTGTGCTTGAACTGAATAGGGGCTGGGGAGACTGAGGTTATACCTCCGGAAGGCTCAACTCATTAAGTGGTCGTTTCAGGGGTGTTAGTGAGCACTTTCTTCCATCGTAAAATGATAATAAATATATATATATATATATATGTATGGTTATAGAAGTGATGGTGGCTGAATGATTGCGGAACATAGTTGATGTGTATGCGTAGTATGCTTGTGATGGTTGGACTATAGCCATGGGATCGCTGGATCCGGCGGATTATAAAAGGGGCCTGATCGGCCGCCGAACCCGGCGGAATATAAATAGGGACTTGATCGGCCGCTGGACCCGGCGGAATATAAATAGGGACTTGATCGGCCGCTGGACCCGACGGAATACAAATAGGGGCCTGATCGGCCGCTGGACCCGGCGGAATATGAGTAGGGGCATGATCGGCCGCTGGACCGGCGGAATATAAATGAAGGTCAACTCTTACCGCCAGAGGTTAATGGGCGGCCCCCGCTCATGAGACATGGATATTGGGAGTTGAGGATGATATGAATGAGGTGTGCGGGGTCACGGTACCGTCATAACTCTGTTGCGAGGAAATGCAACCCTATGGCTATATTACTGTTGTTTGGATTGGTTGCCCTATGAGTTGTGTGAAAGGATGATCTTGGTATTGGATGCTATATCACGGTGAAATATATATATATATATATATATATATGTGTGTGTGTGTGTGTGTGTGTGTATGATTGATTGTCGTGAATTGTGATGTAACATATTAGCTCATTTTACCTTGGAATATAGTACTCACTGAGTTACAGCTCACCCCCTGCATACATTTTTCCAGATGAGCTAGGAGCTAGACTAGCCGCACAGGAGGGCTTTGGATAACGGGGATCAGCGCAAAGGATTTTGGCAAGTAGGCCCACCCATAGTATAGGTAGTAAGTGTTCGTAAATGTTACAATCCTGTTACGACCTGAAACTTTTGTTAGTTGGTTTAGTGGTATGGTTGTAGCTGAACACACTATGGAGAGCATATATGTACATTAGAATCCGTTAGACTCATTATATATTCATGTAGAGCATGCCGAGTTAGTTTAAAGGTTGGATGTGTTGTAGAAGTATGCTATATATATATATATGAAAGCTTTTCGTTCAGTCTATGTTACAAGATGGTTGCAACTGAGTAATCTTTGAGAGTTTTATGCATATATCTGAATTGGTTAGGTGGTTATATGTTTATATAGAGCTTGCTGGGTTGGTTCAATGTGTTGTGAGTTAAGAAAACAGATTATACACATATGAGTTGCGCATATGACAATGGATACTAAGGAATAGAGGGGAAACTCTGCTATAAGTTTCGGGTCGTGACATTTTTTGTATCAGAGCCTAGGTTATAGGATTCTGTAGACTTAGTGTGCCTGATCCCCGTTCTTTTTGATTAGTTGCGGCCCAAGACGGGATATATCTTATCGTTGTGTTTGTTAAATGCTTGGTTAACTTGTGTTCTGTTTAGGAAAATTTGCAATGGGACCCAAACGTGCAAGGCGGGGTCGACCTAGATACCGCACAGCCGAGAATTTAGCTGATATGAGTACACCTGAGCCGATGACAGAGGAGCAAGTGTCTCAAGCTCCTCAAGAAGCTGCTGCAGCTCCTAGGGAACAAGATCCACCAATCCACCAGACATTAGCAGCCATGACTCGTCTAGTTGAGCAGCAAGCGCAGCTAATTGAGCAACAAATGGCCTTCTTTCAGAGACAAGCAACACAGCCGAGTGCATCCACATCTCACATGGAGTCACAATTGACGCCGTATGAAAGGTTTAGGAAATATGGTCCATCTAGTTTTTCGGGTAGTGCTGATCCGATAGAAGCGGAGAATTGGATAGCTGGAATGGAAAGAATTTTTTCAATCATGGAGGTTTCAGACACCCAACGTGTGGCACTTGCGACATTTATGCTAGAAGGGGATGCCCAGTACTGGTGGGAGGCTACTCAGAGACGACTGGACCCGAACTCTTCACATGTTATCACTTGGGGTGAGTTTACGCAAGCATTTTATAACAAGTACTTTCCAGCCTCGTTTCGGCGCACCAAGGAGCGGGAATTTCTTAATTTGAAGCAAGGAGAGCTCAGCGTAGCTGAATATGAAGTAAAATTTACCAAGTTGTCACGTTTTGCCCCTACATTGGTAAGTGATGAAACTTCCAAATGCAGTAGGTTCTTGGATGGATTGAACCTCAATATTAGGTCGCGCGTTTCCGTTTTGGAGATCCCATTATTTGCAGACCTATATAATAAAGCCATTATCGCTGAGGAGGACTTACGAGAGGAAGTTCATCAGAGGGAGCAAAGTAGAACTCGGCCTAGTAGCTCACTTGTAGAGGGTTCCTTCCGACCCCCAAAAAGAGGCGGGTTCATTCAAGGCTTCAATAGAGGGAAATCAACTTATCAGCAATCTCCACAATGGTTTCATGAAGATAAGGGCATCATAAGTCAGAGTGGTGCAAGTTATGGTGGAACTAATCTCCCGAGGCATCAAAATTGTCAGAATTGTGGTCGATTCCATTCCGGAGTTTGTCAAGTGCAGTCCGGGAGTTGTTTTCATTGTGGACGTCGTGATCACTTGTGAAATAATTGTCCGCAATTGAGGAGTGAGGGGGTTACATGTTTTAGATGTGGCATGAAGGGACATGTACTGAGGAATTGTAGGCAGCCTATAGTAGCAGCGTCTAGTAGTGCTAGTGTGGGCAATAGGCCATCGGCGATAAGAGGCCGTGGACAAATGAGTAGCAATAAGAGTGTTCAAGGCCGAGGGGGTGAATCGATGGTGAGCTCAGCAGGCCAGGCCAATAGACCAATGACGCAGGGTAGAGTATTCACCTTAACGAAGCGAGATGCGGATGCCACTCCGACTGTAGTGACGGGTACGTTAAATCTCTTTAATAAACCTGCTCATGTACTTATAGACCCAGGGTCCACTCATTCATATATCTAATTGTCATATGCCATGCATTCTAATAGACCACGAGAGTTATTAGATAGTCGTATGTCCGTAGCTACACCGACCGGGGAAAGTGTGGTAGTCGGGGAAGTGTATCGCAGTAGTAGGCTACAGTTAGGGGATAAGGAAATGTTAGTAGATTTAATACCCTTAAGCATTTGGGATTTTGACGTTATCCTCGGGATGGATTGGCTTGCTTCTCATCATGCTTCGGTGGAGTGTTACAAGGAGGAGGTTATTTTTAGAATACCGAATGAGCCTGAATTTAAGCTTCATGGAGATCAGTTGGGTGCTCCATTCAATGTTATATCATTTCTCGAGGCGACGAAACTTTTGAAGAGGGGGTGTGAATGATATTTGGCACATGTGGTTGCTATCGAGGTCAACTCACCAAAACTTAGTGAAATTTCAGTAGTTTGCGAGTTTCCAGAGATTTTTCCTGATGATTTACCTGGTCTTCCCCCTAATAGAGAGATTGAGTTTACTATCGAGCTAGAGCCCGGTACTGCACCGATTTCCCGTGCACCGTATCGTATGGCCCCGTCAGAACTCAAGGAATTGAAAATTCAGCTGCAAGAATTGTTAGAAAAGGGATTTATCAGGCCTAGTGTATCTCCTTGGGGTGCTCCCGTTTTGTTTGTGAAGAAGAAGGATGGTTCGCTCAGATTGTGCATAGATTATCGACAGTTGAATCGAGTTACGGTGCGCAATAAATATCCTTTACCTAGGATAGATGACTTGTTTGACCAGCTCCGAGGTGCTACCGTCTTCTCGAAGATCGATCTTAGATCGGGATACCACCAGCTGAAGATCAAGGACTCTGATGTGCCCAAGACTGCTTTTCGCACACGGTATGGACATTATGAATTCCTTGTGATGCCTTTCGGGTTAACAAATGCTCCAGCAGCTTTTATGGATTTAATGAATAGAGTTTTCCAGCCATATCTTGATCAGTTTGTGGTGGTTTTCATCGATGATATATTGGTATACTCGAGGAACCGGAATGAGCATGAAGAACATCTCCGAGTAGTGTTGCAGATTTTGAGAGAAAGAAAACTTTATGCTAAGTTTAGCAAATGTGAGTTTTGGTTAGATCGAGTGGGATTCCTCGGGCATGTGATTTCAGGTGATGGTGTATCAGTGGACCCCACGAAGATTGAAGCTATCTTGAATTGGAATCGTCCTACAAGTGTATCAGAGGTGAGGAGTTTCCTAGGATTAGCTGGTTATTATCGAAGATTTGTGGAAGGATTCTCCCTTATTGCTGCTCCCATGACTCGGTTAACGCGGAAGAGCGTGAAGTTTGAATGGACAGATGAGTGCGAGCAAAGTTTCCAGGAGTTGAAGAAGAGATTGACCACTGCCCCAGTGCTTGTTATTCCGTCCACTGATGAGGGGTTTGTGATATATAGTGATGCATCCCATCAAGGCTTAGGCTGCGTATTAATGCAAAATGGCAGAGTGGTGGCTTATGCATCTCGGCAACTAAGGAATCATGGGAAGAATTACCCGACACATGATCTTGAATTGGCAGCTGTGGTATTCGCTCTCAAACTTTGGAGGCATTACCTGTATGGAGCAAGATGTGAGATTTATACAGACCACAAGAGTTTGAAATATTTGTTCACTCAGAAAGAACTCAACTTGAGACAGAGGAGATGGATGGAACTAATCAAAGATTATGATTGCGCGATCAACTATCATCCAGGAAAGGCAAATGTGGTGGCAGATGCACTGAGTCGGAAATCATCAGCAAGATTAGCAGGTATGTGGAGTGTTTACGACACACTTATTAATGAGTTGAAGTCATTAGAAGTTAAATTAGAGGCGACCAGTTCTGGAACATTGATGGCTATTTATGATGTGAAGCCAGTGCTAGTTGATCGAATTCGGGAAGCGCAACAAGTAGATCCATTTTTAGTAGAGATGAAAAACAAGATTAAGGAAGGCAGAGTAAAGGAAGGCAAGAAGTTTGAATTTCTTTTGAAAGAGGATGACACACTTATGTTTGGGAGTCGAATTTGTGTACCTGACGATGTTGAGTTGAAGAGAGAGATTCTTGCACAGGCTCATAGCTCACCATATGCAATGCACCCCGGAAGCACTAAGATGTATTATAATTTGAAGAGAAGTTATTGGTGGTATAACATGAAAAAGGAGATAGCTGAATATGTCGCTAAGTGTCTAGTATGTCAGCAGGTTAAGGCAGAACATCAGCACCCATCCGGGTTATTACAACCCCTTCCGGTACCTGAATGGAAATGGGAAAAGATCACCATGGATTTTGTCTCGGGACTTCCACGAACACGAAGAGGGCATGATTCTATATGGGTGATAGTTGATAGGCTGACTAAATCCGCTCACTTCCTACCAGCTAAAACGACATTTGGTGCAGATCAGTTGGCACAATTGTTCATTAAGGAGATTGTGAGGTTGCACGGTGTGCCGGCATCCATAGTATCAGACAGAGGTTCCTATTTTACTTCCAAGTACTGGAATAGTTTTGTTACGGCTCTAGGCACGAAGTTGAATTTGACCACTGCTTTTCATCCCGAATCAGACGGGCAAAGCGAAAGGACCATTCAAACATTGGAGGATATGTTAAGAGCGTGTGTTATAGAATTTCAAGGCTGCTGGGATGACTACCTTCCTTTGATGGAATTCGCGTATAATAACAGCTATCAATCTAGTATTGGAATGGCACCATATGAGTCGCTTTATGGTCGGGCTTGTCGAACACCATTGTGTTGGAACGAAGTTGGAGAGAGGCAATTAACTGGACCGGAAATAGTCGACCTAACAGCTGAAAAGGTCAAGATTATCAGAGAGAGATTAAAGACCGCTCAAAGGCGACAAAAGAATTATGCTGATAAACGAAGAAAGGACCTCGAGTTTCAGCAAGGGGATCGAGTTTTCTTAAAGGTATCACCGTGGAAGGGTATTATGAGATTTGGCAAGAAAGGAAAGCTTAGTCCCAGATATATCGGGCCATACGAGATTTTGGAGCGCATTGGGAAGGTGGCATATCGGTTGGCTCTACCCCCTGAACTGTCCCGTATCCATAACGTGTTTCACGTGTCAATGTTGCGTAAGTATATACCGGACCCATCTCGTGTTTCGAGTTATCAACCGGTGGAGTTAAATGAGGACTTAACATATGAGGAAGAGCCAGTGGAGATCTTAGATAGGAAAGAGCAGGTCCTTCGAACCAAGAGAATTCCATTAGTAAAGGTGTTGTGGAAGAGTCATTTGATAGGAGAAGCCACTTGGGAACCCGAGGATTCTATGAGAGTCAACTATCCATACCTTTTCCCGATATCAGGTAAATCATTTCGGGGACGAAATTTTCATTAGTGGGGGAGATTGTGAGGCTAGTGTCCACCAAACATGCATATATGCTCATATTCATATCCATGTGCACATGCATGGTTACATAACATACATGTATATAATATACCATTATTTTTTTGGCTGGATCTTTAAATGCATATAATATACCACAACTTGTGGCTGGATCATTATCTATATGAAAGAAAAAAAAATAATAATAATAAACGAAAAAGTGAGAAATCGGATAGAGATGAGTGTAGAATGGGCCAAGTGGCCTCCTCTTCAGCAGCCCTTTCCTTCCCACCGCCTTTGACCATCTTTGACCACCTTCTTTTTCTTCTTTTCGTCCTTATTTAAGCCATACCCTCCCTTGCTCTATCCCTAGCTGAAAGGAAACGAAAATGAACCAGAAGAGAGAGAGAGAGAGAGAGAGAACTGGCTGAGTCGAGAAAATTCTTGGAGAAGAAGAAGAGGAAGAAGGCTAAGTTAGAGTATTGATTAGTAAGTTGATTATCTATGATTTAAACATTCATATTTACTATGTTGTACATGGTTTGTGGCTCTTCTTGCATCCTTCTTGTCTGATTAAGTTTCAAAAGATTAGTTTATGGTGATTTTTGTTAGTTCTCCTAGCTAATATAAATTGAGTTGGATATATATTTGGAGTTAGTTTTATGTTGTGTTAGGATGAGTTTGGTCACCAATAGAAGCTGAATAATTCGGTGGTAAGGCGGGGGGCAAATTTCTTAGTTGAGTTAGGAGGTTTTTAACACACATAGCTATGCCCTTCTGAAAAAATATATATATATATATATAGATGTAGACAAGTGTGTGTACATATGTATATATATGCATATATTTTGCTCTTTGAGCTGATTATGGATTAGAGAAGGGATCTGATTTGAAATTTATCATGCATTATAATGATATCATGTGATGGGTTGATTGACCAAGCTCTTGTTTATTTGTATTTTGGAACTAAAGAAGTACTTAGAATTCCTTGTACTCCTTACTTGAATTTGGCTGATCGAATTGGCCCTCCGTATAATATAATTACTATTCTAAACTGATATGATTTGAGTTATGCATAGCATATCATTGGAATCGTTATGTCATTGGTTATATTTTAGTTATATTAATCAAATAATACGGGAGTTAAAACTGATACCTATATGTACTCTTATTTAGCATATTATCTAACCTTTGTGCTTGAACTGAATAGGGGCTGGGGAGACTGAGGTTATACCTCCGGAAGGCTCAACTCATTAAGTGGTCGTTTCAGGGGTGTTAGTGAGCACTTTCTTCCATCGTAAAATGATAATAAATATATATATATATATATATGTATGGTTATAGAAGTGATGGTGGCTGAATGATTGCGGAACATAGTTGATGTGTATGCGTAGTATGCTTGTGATGGTTGGACTATAGCCATGGGATCGCTGGATCCGGCGGATTATAAAAGGGGCCTGATCGGCCGCCGAACCCGGCGGAATATAAATAGGGACTTGATCGGCCGCTGGACCCGGCGGAATATAAATAGGGACTTGATCGGCCGCTGGACCCGACGGAATACAAATAGGGGCCTGATCGGCCGCTGGACCCGGCGGAATATGAGTAGGGGCATGATCGGCCGCTGGACCGGCGGAATATAAATGAAGGTCAACTCTTACCGCCAGAGGTTAATGGGCGGCCCCCGCTCATGAGACATGGATATTGGGAGTTGAGGATGATATGAATGAGGTGTGCGGGGTCACGGTACCGTCATAACTCTGTTGCGAGGAAATGCAACCCTATGGCTATATTACTGTTGTTTGGATTGGTTGCCCTATGAGTTGTGTGAAAGGATGATCTTGGTATTGGATGCTATATCACGGTGAAATATATATATATATATATATATATATGTGTGTGTGTGTGTGTGTGTGTGTATGATTGATTGTCGTGAATTGTGATGTAACATATTAGCTCATTTTACCTTGGAATATAGTACTCACTGAGTTACAGCTCACCCCCTGCATACATTTTTCCAGATGAGCTAGGAGCTAGACTAGCCGCACAGGAGGGCTTTGGATAACGGGGATCAGCGCAAAGGATTTTGGCAAGTAGGCCCACCCATAGTATAGGTAGTAAGTGTTCGTAAATGTTACAATCCTGTTACGACCTGAAACTTTTGTTAGTTGGTTTAGTGGTATGGTTGTAGCTGAACACACTATGGAGAGCATATATGTACATTAGAATCCGTTAGACTCATTATATATTCATGTAGAGCATGCCGAGTTAGTTTAAAGGTTGGATGTGTTGTAGAAGTATGCTATATATATATATATGAAAGCTTTTCGTTCAGTCTATGTTACAAGATGGTTGCAACTGAGTAATCTTTGAGAGTTTTATGCATATATCTGAATTGGTTAGGTGGTTATATGTTTATATAGAGCTTGCTGGGTTGGTTCAATGTGTTGTGAGTTAAGAAAACAGATTATACACATATGAGTTGCGCATATGACAATGGATACTAAGGAATAGAGGGGAAACTCTGCTATAAGTTTCGGGTCGTGACATTTTTTGTATCAGAGCCTAGGTTATAGGATTCTGTAGACTTAGTGTGCCTGATCCCCGTTCTTTTTGATTAGTTGCGGCCCAAGACGGGATATATCTTATCGTTGTGTTTGTTAAATGCTTGGTTAACTTGTGTTCTGTTTAGGAAAATTTGCAATGGGACCCAAACGTGCAAGGCGGGGTCGACCTAGATACCGCACAGCCGAGAATTTAGCTGATATGAGTACACCTGAGCCGATGACAGAGGAGCAAGTGTCTCAAGCTCCTCAAGAAGCTGCTGCAGCTCCTAGGGAACAAGATCCACCAATCCACCAGACATTAGCAGCCATGACTCGTCTAGTTGAGCAGCAAGCGCAGCTAATTGAGCAACAAATGGCCTTCTTTCAGAGACAAGCAACACAGCCGAGTGCATCCACATCTCACATGGAGTCACAATTGACGCCGTATGAAAGGTTTAGGAAATATGGTCCATCTAGTTTTTCGGGTAGTGCTGATCCGATAGAAGCGGAGAATTGGATAGCTGGAATGGAAAGAATTTTTTCAATCATGGAGGTTTCAGACACCCAACGTGTGGCACTTGCGACATTTATGCTAGAAGGGGATGCCCAGTACTGGTGGGAGGCTACTCAGAGACGACTGGACCCGAACTCTTCACATGTTATCACTTGGGGTGAGTTTACGCAAGCATTTTATAACAAGTACTTTCCAGCCTCGTTTCGGCGCACCAAGGAGCGGGAATTTCTTAATTTGAAGCAAGGAGAGCTCAGCGTAGCTGAATATGAAGTAAAATTTACCAAGTTGTCACGTTTTGCCCCTACATTGGTAAGTGATGAAACTTCCAAATGCAGTAGGTTCTTGGATGGATTGAACCTCAATATTAGGTCGCGCGTTTCCGTTTTGGAGATCCCATTATTTGCAGACCTATATAATAAAGCCATTATCGCTGAGGAGGACTTACGAGAGGAAGTTCATCAGAGGGAGCAAAGTAGAACTCGGCCTAGTAGCTCACTTGTAGAGGGTTCCTTCCGACCCCCAAAAAGAGGCGGGTTCATTCAAGGCTTCAATAGAGGGAAATCAACTTATCAGCAATCTCCACAATGGTTTCATGAAGATAAGGGCATCATAAGTCAGAGTGGTGCAAGTTATGGTGGAACTAATCTCCCGAGGCATCAAAATTGTCAGAATTGTGGTCGATTCCATTCCGGAGTTTGTCAAGTGCAGTCCGGGAGTTGTTTTCATTGTGGACGTCGTGATCACTTGTGAAATAATTGTCCGCAATTGAGGAGTGAGGGGGTTACATGTTTTAGATGTGGCATGAAGGGACATGTACTGAGGAATTGTAGGCAGCCTATAGTAGCAGCGTCTAGTAGTGCTAGTGTGGGCAATAGGCCATCGGCGATAAGAGGCCGTGGACAAATGAGTAGCAATAAGAGTGTTCAAGGCCGAGGGGGTGAATCGATGGTGAGCTCAGCAGGCCAGGCCAATAGACCAATGACGCAGGGTAGAGTATTCACCTTAACGAAGCGAGATGCGGATGCCACTCCGACTGTAGTGACGGGTACGTTAAATCTCTTTAATAAACCTGCTCATGTACTTATAGACCCAGGGTCCACTCATTCATATATCTAATTGTCATATGCCATGCATTCTAATAGACCACGAGAGTTATTAGATAGTCGTATGTCCGTAGCTACACCGACCGGGGAAAGTGTGGTAGTCGGGGAAGTGTATCGCAGTAGTAGGCTACAGTTAGGGGATAAGGAAATGTTAGTAGATTTAATACCCTTAAGCATTTGGGATTTTGACGTTATCCTCGGGATGGATTGGCTTGCTTCTCATCATGCTTCGGTGGAGTGTTACAAGGAGGAGGTTATTTTTAGAATACCGAATGAGCCTGAATTTAAGCTTCATGGAGATCAGTTGGGTGCTCCATTCAATGTTATATCATTTCTCGAGGCGACGAAACTTTTGAAGAGGGGGTGTGAATGATATTTGGCACATGTGGTTGCTATCGAGGTCAACTCACCAAAACTTAGTGAAATTTCAGTAGTTTGCGAGTTTCCAGAGATTTTTCCTGATGATTTACCTGGTCTTCCCCCTAATAGAGAGATTGAGTTTACTATCGAGCTAGAGCCCGGTACTGCACCGATTTCCCGTGCACCGTATCGTATGGCCCCGTCAGAACTCAAGGAATTGAAAATTCAGCTGCAAGAATTGTTAGAAAAGGGATTTATCAGGCCTAGTGTATCTCCTTGGGGTGCTCCCGTTTTGTTTGTGAAGAAGAAGGATGGTTCGCTCAGATTGTGCATAGATTATCGACAGTTGAATCGAGTTACGGTGCGCAATAAATATCCTTTACCTAGGATAGATGACTTGTTTGACCAGCTCCGAGGTGCTACCGTCTTCTCGAAGATCGATCTTAGATCGGGATACCACCAGCTGAAGATCAAGGACTCTGATGTGCCCAAGACTGCTTTTCGCACACGGTATGGACATTATGAATTCCTTGTGATGCCTTTCGGGTTAACAAATGCTCCAGCAGCTTTTATGGATTTAATGAATAGAGTTTTCCAGCCATATCTTGATCAGTTTGTGGTGGTTTTCATCGATGATATATTGGTATACTCGAGGAACCGGAATGAGCATGAAGAACATCTCCGAGTAGTGTTGCAGATTTTGAGAGAAAGAAAACTTTATGCTAAGTTTAGCAAATGTGAGTTTTGGTTAGATCGAGTGGGATTCCTCGGGCATGTGATTTCAGGTGATGGTGTATCAGTGGACCCCACGAAGATTGAAGCTATCTTGAATTGGAATCGTCCTACAAGTGTATCAGAGGTGAGGAGTTTCCTAGGATTAGCTGGTTATTATCGAAGATTTGTGGAAGGATTCTCCCTTATTGCTGCTCCCATGACTCGGTTAACGCGGAAGAGCGTGAAGTTTGAATGGACAGATGAGTGCGAGCAAAGTTTCCAGGAGTTGAAGAAGAGATTGACCACTGCCCCAGTGCTTGTTATTCCGTCCACTGATGAGGGGTTTGTGATATATAGTGATGCATCCCATCAAGGCTTAGGCTGCGTATTAATGCAAAATGGCAGAGTGGTGGCTTATGCATCTCGGCAACTAAGGAATCATGGGAAGAATTACCCGACACATGATCTTGAATTGGCAGCTGTGGTATTCGCTCTCAAACTTTGGAGGCATTACCTGTATGGAGCAAGATGTGAGATTTATACAGACCACAAGAGTTTGAAATATTTGTTCACTCAGAAAGAACTCAACTTGAGACAGAGGAGATGGATGGAACTAATCAAAGATTATGATTGCGCGATCAACTATCATCCAGGAAAGGCAAATGTGGTGGCAGATGCACTGAGTCGGAAATCATCAGCAAGATTAGCAGGTATGTGGAGTGTTTACGACACACTTATTAATGAGTTGAAGTCATTAGAAGTTAAATTAGAGGCGACCAGTTCTGGAACATTGATGGCTATTTATGATGTGAAGCCAGTGCTAGTTGATCGAATTCGGGAAGCGCAACAAGTAGATCCATTTTTAGTAGAGATGAAAAACAAGATTAAGGAAGGCAGAGTAAAGGAAGGCAAGAAGTTTGAATTTCTTTTGAAAGAGGATGACACACTTATGTTTGGGAGTCGAATTTGTGTACCTGACGATGTTGAGTTGAAGAGAGAGATTCTTGCACAGGCTCATAGCTCACCATATGCAATGCACCCCGGAAGCACTAAGATGTATTATAATTTGAAGAGAAGTTATTGGTGGTATAACATGAAAAAGGAGATAGCTGAATATGTCGCTAAGTGTCTAGTATGTCAGCAGGTTAAGGCAGAACATCAGCACCCATCCGGGTTATTACAACCCCTTCCGGTACCTGAATGGAAATGGGAAAAGATCACCATGGATTTTGTCTCGGGACTTCCACGAACACGAAGAGGGCATGATTCTATATGGGTGATAGTTGATAGGCTGACTAAATCCGCTCACTTCCTACCAGCTAAAACGACATTTGGTGCAGATCAGTTGGCACAATTGTTCATTAAGGAGATTGTGAGGTTGCACGGTGTGCCGGCATCCATAGTATCAGACAGAGGTTCCTATTTTACTTCCAAGTACTGGAATAGTTTTGTTACGGCTCTAGGCACGAAGTTGAATTTGACCACTGCTTTTCATCCCGAATCAGACGGGCAAAGCGAAAGGACCATTCAAACATTGGAGGATATGTTAAGAGCGTGTGTTATAGAATTTCAAGGCTGCTGGGATGACTACCTTCCTTTGATGGAATTCGCGTATAATAACAGCTATCAATCTAGTATTGGAATGGCACCATATGAGTCGCTTTATGGTCGGGCTTGTCGAACACCATTGTGTTGGAACGAAGTTGGAGAGAGGCAATTAACTGGACCGGAAATAGTCGACCTAACAGCTGAAAAGGTCAAGATTATCAGAGAGAGATTAAAGACCGCTCAAAGGCGACAAAAGAATTATGCTGATAAACGAAGAAAGGACCTCGAGTTTCAGCAAGGGGATCGAGTTTTCTTAAAGGTATCACCGTGGAAGGGTATTATGAGATTTGGCAAGAAAGGAAAGCTTAGTCCCAGATATATCGGGCCATACGAGATTTTGGAGCGCATTGGGAAGGTGGCATATCGGTTGGCTCTACCCCCTGAACTGTCCCGTATCCATAACGTGTTTCACGTGTCAATGTTGCGTAAGTATATACCGGACCCATCTCGTGTTTCGAGTTATCAACCGGTGGAGTTAAATGAGGACTTAACATATGAGGAAGAGCCAGTGGAGATCTTAGATAGGAAAGAGCAGGTCCTTCGAACCAAGAGAATTCCATTAGTAAAGGTGTTGTGGAAGAGTCATTTGATAGGAGAAGCCACTTGGGAACCCGAGGATTCTATGAGAGTCAACTATCCATACCTTTTCCCGATATCAGGTAAATCATTTCGGGGACGAAATTTTCATTAGTGGGGGAGATTGTGAGGCTAGTGTCCACCAAACATGCATATATGCTCATATTCATATCCATGTGCACATGCATGGTTACATAACATACATGTATATAATATACCATTATTTTTTTGGCTGGATCTTTAAATGCATATAATATACCACAACTTGTGGCTGGATCATTATCTATATGAAAGAAAAAAAAAATAATAATAATAAACGAAAAAGTGAGAAATCGGATAGAGATGAGTGTAGAATGGGCCAAGTGGCCTCCTCTTCAGCAGCCCTTTCCTTCCCACCGCCTTTGACCATCTTTGACCACCTTCTTTTTCTTCTTTTCATCCTTATTTAAGCCATACCCTCCCTTGCTCTATCCCTAGCTGAAAGGAAACGAAAATGAACCAGAAGAGAGAGAGAGAGAGAGAGAGAACTGGCTGAGTCGAGAAAATTCTTGGAGAAGAAGAAGAGGAAGAAGGCTAAGTTAGAGTATTGATTAGTAAGTTGATTATCTATGATTTAAACATTCATATTTACTATGTTGTACATGGTTTGTGGCTCTTCTTGCATCCTTCTTGTCTGATTAAGTTTCAAAAGATTAGTTTATGGTGATTTTTGTTAGTTCTCCTAGCTAATATAAATTGAGTTGGATATATATTTGGAGTTAGTTTTATGTTGTGTTAGGATGAGTTTGGTCACCAATAGAAGCTGAATAATTCGGTGGTAAGGCGGGGGGCAAATTTCTTAGTTGAGTTAGGAGGTTTTTAACACACATAGCTATGCCCTTCTGAAAAAATATATATATATATATATAGATGTAGACAAGTGTGTGTACATATGTATATATATGCATATATTTTGCTCTTTGAGCTGATTATGGATTAGAGAAGGGATCTGATTTGAAATTTATCATGCATTATAATGATATCATGTGATGGGTTGATTGACCAAGCTCTTGTTTATTTGTATTTTGGAACTAAAGAAGTACTTAGAATTCCTTGTACTCCTTACTTGAATTTGGCTGATCGAATTGGCCCTCCGTATAATATAATTACTATTCTAAACTGATATGATTTGAGTTATGCATAGCATATCATTGGAATCGTTATGTCATTGGTTATATTTTAGTTATATTAATCAAATAATACGGGAGTTAAAACTGATACCTATATGTACTCTTATTTAGCATATTATCTAACCTTTGTGCTTGAACTGAATAGGGGCTGGGGAGACTGAGGTTATACCTCCGGAAGGCTCAACTCATTAAGTGGTCGTTTCAGGGGTGTTAGTGAGCACTTTCTTCCATCGTAAAATGATAATAAATATATATATATATATATATGTATGGTTATAGAAGTGATGGTGGCTGAATGATTGCGGAACATAGTTGATGTGTATGCGTAGTATGCTTGTGATGGTTGGACTATAGCCATGGGATCGCTGGATCCGGCGGATTATAAAAGGGGCCTGATCGGCCGCCGAACCCGGCGGAATATAAATAGGGACTTGATCGGCCGCTGGACCCGGCGGAATATAAATAGGGACTTGATCGGCCGCTGGACCCGACGGAATACAAATAGGGGCCTGATCGGCCGCTGGACCCGGCGGAATATGAGTAGGGGCATGATCGGCCGCTGGACCGGCGGAATATAAATGAAGGTCAACTCTTACCGCCAGAGGTTAATGGGCGGCCCCCGCTCATGAGACATGGATATTGGGAGTTGAGGATGATATGAATGAGGTGTGCGGGGTCACGGTACCGTCATAACTCTGTTGCGAGGAAATGCAACCCTATGGCTATATTACTGTTGTTTGGATTGGTTGCCCTATGAGTTGTGTGAAAGGATGATCTTGGTATTGGATGCTATATCACGGTGAAATATATATATATATATATATATATATGTGTGTGTGTGTGTGTGTGTGTATGATTGATTGTCGTGAATTGTGATGTAACATATTAGCTCATTTTACCTTGGAATATAGTACTCACTGAGTTACAGCTCACCCCCTGCATACATTTTTCCAGATGAGCTAGGAGCTAGACTAGCCGCACAGGAGGGCTTTGGATAACGGGGATCAGCGCAAAGGATTTTGGCAAGTAGGCCCACCCATAGTATAGGTAGTAAGTGTTCGTAAATGTTACAATCCTGTTACGACCTGAAACTTTTGTTAGTTGGTTTAGTGGTATGGTTGTAGCTGAACACACTATGGAGAGCATATATGTACATTAGAATCCGTTAGACTCATTATATATTCATGTAGAGCATGCCGAGTTAGTTTAAAGGTTGGATGTGTTGTAGAAGTATGCTATATATATATATATGAAAGCTTTTCGTTCAGTCTATGTTACAAGATGGTTGCAACTGAGTAATCTTTGAGAGTTTTATGCATATATCTGAATTGGTTAGGTGGTTATATGTTTATATAGAGCTTGCTGGGTTGGTTCAATGTGTTGTGAGTTAAGAAAACAGATTATACACATATGAGTTGCGCATATGACAATGGATACTAAGGAATAGAGGGGAAACTCTGCTATAAGTTTCGGGTCGTGACATTTTTTGTATCAGAGCCTAGGTTATAGGATTCTGTAGACTTAGTGTGCCTGATCCCCGTTCTTTTTGATTAGTTGCGGCCCAAGACGGGATATATCTTATCGTTGTGTTTGTTAAATGCTTGGTTAACTTGTGTTCTGTTTAGGAAAATTTGCAATGGGACCCAAACGTGCAAGGCGGGGTCGACCTAGATACCGCACAGCCGAGAATTTAGCTGATATGAGTACACCTGAGCCGATGACAGAGGAGCAAGTGTCTCAAGCTCCTCAAGAAGCTGCTGCAGCTCCTAGGGAACAAGATCCACCAATCCACCAGACATTAGCAGCCATGACTCGTCTAGTTGAGCAGCAAGCGCAGCTAATTGAGCAACAAATGGCCTTCTTTCAGAGACAAGCAACACAGCCGAGTGCATCCACATCTCACATGGAGTCACAATTGACGCCGTATGAAAGGTTTAGGAAATATGGTCCATCTAGTTTTTCGGGTAGTGCTGATCCGATAGAAGCGGAGAATTGGATAGCTGGAATGGAAAGAATTTTTTCAATCATGGAGGTTTCAGACACCCAACGTGTGGCACTTGCGACATTTATGCTAGAAGGGGATGCCCAGTACTGGTGGGAGGCTACTCAGAGACGACTGGACCCGAACTCTTCACATGTTATCACTTGGGGTGAGTTTACGCAAGCATTTTATAACAAGTACTTTCCAGCCTCGTTTCGGCGCACCAAGGAGCGGGAATTTCTTAATTTGAAGCAAGGAGAGCTCAGCGTAGCTGAATATGAAGTAAAATTTACCAAGTTGTCACGTTTTGCCCCTACATTGGTAAGTGATGAAACTTCCAAATGCAGTAGGTTCTTGGATGGATTGAACCTCAATATTAGGTCGCGCGTTTCCGTTTTGGAGATCCCATTATTTGCAGACCTATATAATAAAGCCATTATCGCTGAGGAGGACTTACGAGAGGAAGTTCATCAGAGGGAGCAAAGTAGAACTCGGCCTAGTAGCTCACTTGTAGAGGGTTCCTTCCGACCCCCAAAAAGAGGCGGGTTCATTCAAGGCTTCAATAGAGGGAAATCAACTTATCAGCAATCTCCACAATGGTTTCATGAAGATAAGGGCATCATAAGTCAGAGTGGTGCAAGTTATGGTGGAACTAATCTCCCGAGGCATCAAAATTGTCAGAATTGTGGTCGATTCCATTCCGGAGTTTGTCAAGTGCAGTCCGGGAGTTGTTTTCATTGTGGACGTCGTGATCACTTGTGAAATAATTGTCCGCAATTGAGGAGTGAGGGGGTTACATGTTTTAGATGTGGCATGAAGGGACATGTACTGAGGAATTGTAGGCAGCCTATAGTAGCAGCGTCTAGTAGTGCTAGTGTGGGCAATAGGCCATCGGCGATAAGAGGCCGTGGACAAATGAGTAGCAATAAGAGTGTTCAAGGCCGAGGGGGTGAATCGATGGTGAGCTCAGCAGGCCAGGCCAATAGACCAATGACGCAGGGTAGAGTATTCACCTTAACGAAGCGAGATGCGGATGCCACTCCGACTGTAGTGACGGGTACGTTAAATCTCTTTAATAAACCTGCTCATGTACTTATAGACCCAGGGTCCACTCATTCATATATCTAATTGTCATATGCCATGCATTCTAATAGACCACGAGAGTTATTAGATAGTCGTATGTCCGTAGCTACACCGACCGGGGAAAGTGTGGTAGTCGGGGAAGTGTATCGCAGTAGTAGGCTACAGTTAGGGGATAAGGAAATGTTAGTAGATTTAATACCCTTAAGCATTTGGGATTTTGACGTTATCCTCGGGATGGATTGGCTTGCTTCTCATCATGCTTCGGTGGAGTGTTACAAGGAGGAGGTTATTTTTAGAATACCGAATGAGCCTGAATTTAAGCTTCATGGAGATCAGTTGGGTGCTCCATTCAATGTTATATCATTTCTCGAGGCGACGAAACTTTTGAAGAGGGGGTGTGAATGATATTTGGCACATGTGGTTGCTATCGAGGTCAACTCACCAAAACTTAGTGAAATTTCAGTAGTTTGCGAGTTTCCAGAGATTTTTCCTGATGATTTACCTGGTCTTCCCCCTAATAGAGAGATTGAGTTTACTATCGAGCTAGAGCCCGGTACTGCACCGATTTCCCGTGCACCGTATCGTATGGCCCCGTCAGAACTCAAGGAATTGAAAATTCAGCTGCAAGAATTGTTAGAAAAGGGATTTATCAGGCCTAGTGTATCTCCTTGGGGTGCTCCCGTTTTGTTTGTGAAGAAGAAGGATGGTTCGCTCAGATTGTGCATAGATTATCGACAGTTGAATCGAGTTACGGTGCGCAATAAATATCCTTTACCTAGGATAGATGACTTGTTTGACCAGCTCCGAGGTGCTACCGTCTTCTCGAAGATCGATCTTAGATCGGGATACCACCAGCTGAAGATCAAGGACTCTGATGTGCCCAAGACTGCTTTTCGCACACGGTATGGACATTATGAATTCCTTGTGATGCCTTTCGGGTTAACAAATGCTCCAGCAGCTTTTATGGATTTAATGAATAGAGTTTTCCAGCCATATCTTGATCAGTTTGTGGTGGTTTTCATCGATGATATATTGGTATACTCGAGGAACCGGAATGAGCATGAAGAACATCTCCGAGTAGTGTTGCAGATTTTGAGAGAAAGAAAACTTTATGCTAAGTTTAGCAAATGTGAGTTTTGGTTAGATCGAGTGGGATTCCTCGGGCATGTGATTTCAGGTGATGGTGTATCAGTGGACCCCACGAAGATTGAAGCTATCTTGAATTGGAATCGTCCTACAAGTGTATCAGAGGTGAGGAGTTTCCTAGGATTAGCTGGTTATTATCGAAGATTTGTGGAAGGATTCTCCCTTATTGCTGCTCCCATGACTCGGTTAACGCGGAAGAGCGTGAAGTTTGAATGGACAGATGAGTGCGAGCAAAGTTTCCAGGAGTTGAAGAAGAGATTGACCACTGCCCCAGTGCTTGTTATTCCGTCCACTGATGAGGGGTTTGTGATATATAGTGATGCATCCCATCAAGGCTTAGGCTGCGTATTAATGCAAAATGGCAGAGTGGTGGCTTATGCATCTCGGCAACTAAGGAATCATGGGAAGAATTACCCGACACATGATCTTGAATTGGCAGCTGTGGTATTCGCTCTCAAACTTTGGAGGCATTACCTGTATGGAGCAAGATGTGAGATTTATACAGACCACAAGAGTTTGAAATATTTGTTCACTCAGAAAGAACTCAACTTGAGACAGAGGAGATGGATGGAACTAATCAAAGATTATGATTGCGCGATCAACTATCATCCAGGAAAGGCAAATGTGGTGGCAGATGCACTGAGTCGGAAATCATCAGCAAGATTAGCAGGTATGTGGAGTGTTTACGACACACTTATTAATGAGTTGAAGTCATTAGAAGTTAAATTAGAGGCGACCAGTTCTGGAACATTGATGGCTATTTATGATGTGAAGCCAGTGCTAGTTGATCGAATTCGGGAAGCGCAACAAGTAGATCCATTTTTAGTAGAGATGAAAAACAAGATTAAGGAAGGCAGAGTAAAGGAAGGCAAGAAGTTTGAATTTCTTTTGAAAGAGGATGACACACTTATGTTTGGGAGTCGAATTTGTGTACCTGACGATGTTGAGTTGAAGAGAGAGATTCTTGCACAGGCTCATAGCTCACCATATGCAATGCACCCCGGAAGCACTAAGATGTATTATAATTTGAAGAGAAGTTATTGGTGGTATAACATGAAAAAGGAGATAGCTGAATATGTCGCTAAGTGTCTAGTATGTCAGCAGGTTAAGGCAGAACATCAGCACCCATCCGGGTTATTACAACCCCTTCCGGTACCTGAATGGAAATGGGAAAAGATCACCATGGATTTTGTCTCGGGACTTCCACGAACACGAAGAGGGCATGATTCTATATGGGTGATAGTTGATAGGCTGACTAAATCCGCTCACTTCCTACCAGCTAAAACGACATTTGGTGCAGATCAGTTGGCACAATTGTTCATTAAGGAGATTGTGAGGTTGCACGGTGTGCCGGCATCCATAGTATCAGACAGAGGTTCCTATTTTACTTCCAAGTACTGGAATAGTTTTGTTACGGCTCTAGGCACGAAGTTGAATTTGACCACTGCTTTTCATCCCGAATCAGACGGGCAAAGCGAAAGGACCATTCAAACATTGGAGGATATGTTAAGAGCGTGTGTTATAGAATTTCAAGGCTGCTGGGATGACTACCTTCCTTTGATGGAATTCGCGTATAATAACAGCTATCAATCTAGTATTGGAATGGCACCATATGAGTCGCTTTATGGTCGGGCTTGTCGAACACCATTGTGTTGGAACGAAGTTGGAGAGAGGCAATTAACTGGACCGGAAATAGTCGACCTAACAGCTGAAAAGGTCAAGATTATCAGAGAGAGATTAAAGACCGCTCAAAGGCGACAAAAGAATTATGCTGATAAACGAAGAAAGGACCTCGAGTTTCAGCAAGGGGATCGAGTTTTCTTAAAGGTATCACCGTGGAAGGGTATTATGAGATTTGGCAAGAAAGGAAAGCTTAGTCCCAGATATATCGGGCCATACGAGATTTTGGAGCGCATTGGGAAGGTGGCATATCGGTTGGCTCTACCCCCTGAACTGTCCCGTATCCATAACGTGTTTCACGTGTCAATGTTGCGTAAGTATATACCGGACCCATCTCGTGTTTCGAGTTATCAACCGGTGGAGTTAAATGAGGACTTAACATATGAGGAAGAGCCAGTGGAGATCTTAGATAGGAAAGAGCAGGTCCTTCGAACCAAGAGAATTCCATTAGTAAAGGTGTTGTGGAAGAGTCATTTGATAGGAGAAGCCACTTGGGAACCCGAGGATTCTATGAGAGTCAACTATCCATACCTTTTCCCGATATCAGGTAAATCATTTCGGGGACGAAATTTTCATTAGTGGGGGAGATTGTGAGGCTAGTGTCCACCAAACATGCATATATGCTCATATTCATATCCATGTGCACATGCATGGTTACATAACATACATGTATATAATATACCATTATTTTTTTGGCTGGATCTTTAAATGCATATAATATACCACAACTTGTGGCTGGATCATTATCTATATGAAAGAAAAAAAAATAATAATAATAATAAACGAAAAAGTGAGAAATCGGATAGAGATGAGTGTAGAATGGGCCAAGTGGCCTCCTCTTCAGCAGCCCTTTCCTTCCCACCGCCTTTGACCATCTTTGACCACCTTCTTTTTCTTCTTTTCATCCTTATTTAAGCCATACCCTCCCTTGCTCTATCCCTAGCTGAAAGGAAACGAAAATGAACCAGAAGAGAGAGAGAGAGAGAGAGAGAACTGGCTGAGTCGAGAAAATTCTTGGAGAAGAAGAAGAGGAAGAAGGCTAAGTTAGAGTATTGATTAGTAAGTTGATTATCTATGATTTAAACATTCATATTTACTATGTTGTACATGGTTTGTGGCTCTTCTTGCATCCTTCTTGTCTGATTAAGTTTCAAAAGATTAGTTTATGGTGATTTTTGTTAGTTCTCCTAGCTAATATAAATTGAGTTGGATATATATTTGGAGTTAGTTTTATGTTGTGTTAGGATGAGTTTGGTCACCAATAGAAGCTGAATAATTCGGTGGTAAGGCGGGGGGCAAATTTCTTAGTTGAGTTAGGAGGTTTTTAACACACATAGCTATGCCCTTCTGAAAATATATATATATATATATAGATGTAGACAAGTGTGTGTACATATGTATATATATGCATATATTTTGCTCTTTGAGCTGATTATGGATTAGAGAAGGGATCTGATTTGAAATTTATCATGCATTATAATGATATCATGTGATGGGTTGATTGACCAAGCTCTTGTTTATTTGTATTTTGGAACTAAAGAAGTACTTAGAATTCCTTGTACTCCTTACTTGAATTTGGCTGATCGAATTGGCCCTCCGTATAATATAATTACTATTCTAAACTGATATGATTTGAGTTATGCATAGCATATCATTGGAATCGTTATGTCATTGGTTATATTTTAGTTATATTAATCAAATAATACGGGAGTTAAAACTGATACCTATATGTACTCTTATTTAGCATATTATCTAACCTTTGTGCTTGAACTGAATAGGGGCTGGGGAGACTGAGGTTATACCTCCGGAAGGCTCAACTCATTAAGTGGTCGTTTCAGGGGTGTTAGTGAGCACTTTCTTCCATCGTAAAATGATATAAATATATATATATATATATATGTATGGTTATAGAAGTGATGGTGGCTGAATGATTGCGGAACATAGTTGATGTGTATGCGTAGTATGCTTGTGATGGTTGGACTATAGCCATGGGATCGCTGGATCCGGCGGATTATAAAAGGGGCCTGATCGGCCGCCGAACCCGGCGGAATATAAATGGGACTTGATCGGCCGCTGGACCCGGCGGAATATAAATAGGGACTTGATCGGCCGCTGGACCCGACGGAATACAAATAGGGGCCTGATCGGCCGCTGGACCCGGCGGAATATGAGTAGGGGCATGATCGGCCGCTGGACCGGCGGAATATAATGAAGGTCAACTCTTACCGCCAGAGGTTAATGGGCGGCCCCCGCTCATGAGACATGGATATTGGGAGTTGAGGATGATATGAATGAGGTGTGCGGGGTCACGGTACCGTCATAACTCTGTTGCGAGGAAATGCAACCCTATGGCTATATTACTGTTGTTTGGATTGGTTGCCCTATGAGTTGTGTGAAAGGATGATCTTGGTATTGGATGCTATATCACGGTGAAATAATATATATATATATATATATATATATATATATGTGTGTGTGTGTGTGTGTGTGTGTGTATGATTGATTGTCGTGAATTGTGATGTAACATATTAGCTCATTTTACCTTGGAATATAGTACTCACTGAGTTACAGCTCACCCCCTGCATACATTTTTCCAGATGAGCTAGGAGCTAGACTAGCCGCACAGGAGGGCTTTGGATAACGGGGATCAGCGCAAAGGATTTTGGCAAGTAGGCCCACCCATAGTATAGGTAGTAAGTGTTCGTAAATGTTACAATCCTGTTACGACCTGAAACTTTTGTTAGTTGGTTTAGTGGTATGGTTGTAGCTGAACACACTATGGAGAGCATATATGTACATTAGAATCCGTTAGACTCATATATATTCATGTAGAGCATGCCGAGTTAGTTTAAAGGTTGGATGTGTTGTAGAAGTATGCTATATATATATATATGAAAGCTTTTCGTTCAGTCTATGTTACAAGATGGTTGCAACTGAGTAATCTTTGAGAGTTTTATGCATATATCTGAATTGGTTAGGTGGTTATATGTTTATATAGAGCTTGCTGGGTTGGTTCAATGTGTTGTGAGTTAAGAAAACAGATTATACACATATGAGTTGCGCATATGACAATGGATACTAAGGAATAGAGGGGAAACTCTGCTATAAGTTTCGGGTCGTGACATTTTTGGTATCAGAGCCTAGGTTATAGGATTCTGTAGACTTAGTGTGCCTGATCCCCGTTCTTTTTGATTAGTTGCGGCCCAAGACGGGATATATCTTATCGTTGTGTTTGTTAAATGCTTGGTTAACTTGTGTTCTGTTTAGGAAAATTTGCAATGGGACCCAAACGTGCAAGGCGGGGTCGACCTAGATACCGCACAGCCGAGAATTTAGCTGATATGAGTACACCTGAGCCGATGACAGAGGAGCAAGTGTCTCAAGCTCCTCAAGAAGCTGCTGCAGCTCCTAGGGAACAAGATCCACCAATCCACCAGACATTAGCAGCCATGACTCGTCTAGTTGAGCAGCAAGCGCAGCTAATTGAGCAACAAATGGCCTTCTTTCAGAGACAAGCAACACAGCCGAGTGCATCCACATCTCACATGGAGTCACAATTGACGCCGTATGAAAGGTTTAGGAAATATGGTCCATCTAGTTTTTCGGGTAGTGCTGATCCGATAGAAGCGGAGAATGGATAGCTGGAATGGAAAGAATTTTTTCAATCATGGAGGTTTCAGACACCCAACGTGTGGCACTTGCGACATTTATGCTAGAAGGGGATGCCCAGTACTGGTGGGAGGCTACTCAGAGACGACTGGACCCGAACTCTTCACATGTTATCACTTGGGGTGAGTTTACGCAAGCATTTTATAACAAGTACTTTCCAGCCTCGTTTCGGCGCACCAAGGAGCGGGAATTTCTTAATTTGAAGCAAGGAGAGCTCAGCGTAGCTGAATATGAAGTAAGTAAAATTTACCAAGTTGTCACGTTTTGCCCCTACATTGGTAAGTGTGAAACTTCAAATGCAGTAGGTTCTTGGATGGATTGAACCTCAATATTAGGTCGCGCGTTTCCGTTTTGGAGATCCCATTATTTGCAGACCTATATAATAAAGCCATTATCGCTGAGGAGGACTTACGAGA
>NW_022204100.1:0-36104 GCF_007655135.1 Punica granatum
CATGGCTCGTAACGTCATGTTCAAATCAGGTCCTCTGTCGTCTCCACTATTTTCGTGTGACATGATAAAATATGCAATTATAGGATCCTCACGCGCTCCCTCACGTGTTTACACTCAGCGAGATGCCACTCAAAACACTCGTGTTTTTCACTCAAAATAGGCTTTTATCCTCTGAGTTCTCACACACTCTTGCCTTTTTCTCTCTTTATTCCTCTCGAAGTTCTAGGGCAACTATCAATCCGATCGCAAGGCGGAAAACGAGTTCAACCCGAACAACTTATAATATTAGATCCATAGAAAATGATATGACACAATCTGACCCAACGACGTAGTTTATGGATTGATAGAAGACACTGCGTACTGATGGGATTCCCGCCAAGAATGACGAGACCCGACAACTAAAGGAACCCAAGATCGTTCCACGATCAGATTTGATTGACGAACCCTCGACCCGTTGTTTACGACAAAAATAAGAACCTTGGTATAACTGACCTCAACCCGTTGTTTAATGCGAAACAAGAACCTCGGTATATAGGAAGACGCCACAAACGGTAATGGAAAACCGCTTGATAAGTCGATGAAGACGCCACAAACGGTGGTGGAAAGCCGTTTGATAAGTCGATGATGAACGCCACGGAAACTTCCGATAAGTTCGATTAGTTCTCCAAGAACCAAAGAGAATACTCTCACAATTTTTGAATGTTCCTTCTTAAAAATTGACTAAGATGAATATATATAGACATAAAGTAATCCTAATATGGTCATATCTCCTCCTATAGATAAGGAAATTAAAACCAAGAATATCGATAGAGATATGACATAATCTATAAAGATATAAAATCTAAATACCCCTAGAATATCTCTATGAGATTTAAACTTCAAACAAATCTGATGTTATCTTCTGTTGATCATCAACTGTTCTAGAAGCTTCCTTAAACACTTGCTGAATTTAGCCTTGTCCGGAATCTTCTATAACTTGAATAATGTTGATGGATCTTTGTGGATCACGTGATTCATGTCCAATGGGCCTCCACGAATTTGCTTGAGCCCAAACCTCTTGAATCAGGCCGTTGAGTTCATCTTTAAACTTCTTTGCTCGTGCTCGCGTAATCGGTCCAATTGGAACTTGAACTGGATCCCTTGAAGTCGTGCTACGATTTGCATCATTCCCCTCCTCTTGAAAAGGATTTGTCCTCAAATCATCACCTACATCAAAAGGAAGCAAATCAAAACATTAAAAGTAGCACTTACATTGTACTCACCAGGTAAGTCTAGTTTATAAGCATTGTCATTGATGCGCTCCAGGACTTGAAAAGGTCCATCTCCTCTTGGAAGCAGTTTGGAACGTCTTTGCGCCGGAAATCTCTCTTTCCTCATATGCAACCAAACCCAATCTCCGGGTTCAAAAATCAGCTTATGACGGCCCTTGTTGGCGTGTTTTGTATACTGCTCCGTTTTTCGCTCAATGTTGAGTCTTGTTTTCTCATGAATCTGCTTGACAAATTCAGCTTTCTTTTTGCTATCTAAATTAACATGCTCAGTCAAAGGTAAAGGAGATAAATCCAATGGAGTTAAAGGATTAAATCCATAAACAACTTCAAATGGTGAAAATTTAGTACCGGAATGAACAGATCTGTTATAAGCAAACTCAACATGTGGTAAACACTCTTCCCATGTTTTAATTTTTTTTTTATGATTGCCCTCAACAAAGTAGACAAAGTTCTATTTACTACTTCCGTTTGCCATCAGTTTGTGGGTGACAAGTAGTAGAAAATAACAGCTTAGTACCTAACTTACACCACAAAGTCTTCCAAAAATAGCTCAAGAACTTAGCATCTCTATTCGAAACAATTGTTCTAGGCATGCCATGTAACCTCACAATCTCCCTAAAGAACAAATCAGCAACATGCGAGGCATCATCCGTTTTGTGACATGGAATAAAGTGTGCCATCTTAGAAAATCTATCCACAACCACAAAATTGAATCTCTCCCACGTTTAGTCCTAGGTAATCCTAACACAAAGTCCATTGAAATATCAATCCAAGGCTCACTAGGAATTGGTAAAGGAGTATACAAACCGTTAGGCTGCACTCTGGATTTAGCTTGCCTACACGTAATGCATCTACCACAAATTCTCTCAACATCTCTTTTCATATGTGGCCAATAGAAGTGTTCTTGCAAAATAGATAAAGTCTTTGCTACTCCAAAATGTCCCATTAATCCCCCACCATGTGATTCCTGCACTAATAACTCTCTCAAGGAACAATTTGGCACGCATAACTTATTCTCTCGAAACAGAAAGTCATTATGCCTAAAGAACTTACCACAAGGAATTTTCTCACAAGCTCGATATTCCTCACAAAATTCATGGTCATCAGCATATAAATTTTTAATGCGCTCAAAACCAAGCAATTTTGCATCAAGTGTAGAGAGTAATGCATACCTGCGAGAAAGTGCATCGGCGACCACATTCTCCTTACCTTGCTTATACCGAATGACGTATGGAAACGTCTCGATGAACTCCACCCATCGGGCATGTCTTTTGTTTAGTTTGTGTTGGCCCTTCAAGTGTTTCAAGGACTCATGATCGGTGTGTATCACGAACTCCTTAGGCCATAGGTAGTGCTGCCACGTCTCTAAAGCTCGAACCAATGCATACAACTTTTTATCATAAGTTGGATAGTTTAAGGCTGCACCGCTTAGTTTTTCGCTGAAGTAAGCAATTGGTCGTCCTTCCTGCATGAGAACTGCACCTATACCAACACCTGAAGCATCACATTCAATCTCAAAAGTTTTAGAAAAGTTAGGTAAAGATAATAAAGGAGCGTTGGTCAGCTTCTCTTTGATTAGCTGAAACGCCTTCTCTTGTTCTTCTCCCCATCTAAATCCAACGTTTTTCTTGATCACTTCAGTAAGTGGTGCTGCTATGCTACTAAAGTCCTTCACGAACCGCCGATAGAAACTAGCAAGTCCATGAAAACTACGAACATTACTTACACTTGTGGGACTAGGCCACTCTTGGATTGCACGTACCTTCTCCTCATCAACCTGTATACCTGTGCACTAACAACAAATCCCAAAAAAACAAGCTTATCGGTGCAAAAAGTACACTTCTTCATATTAGCAAATAACTTTTCCTTCCTAAGCACATCTAAGACAGATTTCAAATGTACCTTATGATCATCTAAGTTTTTGCTGTAAACTAGTATATCATCAAAGTAGACAACCACAAATCTACCTATAAATGCACGCAAAACATGATTCATAAGTCTCATAAAAGTGCTTGGAGCATTAGTCAAACCAAAAGGCATAACTAACCATTCGTACAAACCGTATTTTGTTTTAAAGGCAGTTTTCCATTCATCTCCTTCTTTCATTCTAATATGATGATAACCACTCTTTAAATCAATTTTAGAAAATACACAAGAACCATGTAACTCATCTAACATATCATCTAAGCGAGGAATAGGATGACGATACTTTATCGTTATGTTGTTGATTGCTCGGCAATCAACGTACATTCTCCACGTCCCATCCTTCTTAGGTACAAGTATTACTGGAACAGCGCATGGGCTCAAGCTCTCCCTCACGTACCCTTTCTCTAACAACTCCTTTACCTGCCGTTGAAGCTCCTTTGTCTCCTCAGGATTGCTCCTATAGGCTGGTCGGTTTGGAATTGTCGCACCGGGAACAAAATCAATTTGATGTTCAATCCCTCGGATTGGAGGTAAGCCATGTGGTGTTTCCTCGGGAAAGACATCCTCATACTCCTGCAAAAGAGAAACAACAGAACTAGGAAGAGAGATATCAAGTTCGTTAGTATTGAAAAATGCCTCTTTGTACAAAAGTACAATCATCGATTGATTTAAAAACATTGCTTGCCTAATTTCTCCCATGTTTGCATAAAAATTCTTTTGTTTTCTCTCTGATTTTCTCTCAATGGCCGAATTTTGATTTTCTTTTTCTCTCTCATTTTTCTCGGCCTCTCTCTGATTTTCACTCTTTTTCTTCTGTTCACTCTCTTTCTTTTGATCACTCTCTTTTTGCAATCTCACTTGATCCTCATATACTTGCTGCGGAGTCAATGGTACAAGAGTGATTTATCGCTGATTAAGTACAAAGGAGTATTTGTTCGTAAAGCCATCATGCTTCACTCGTCTATCAAATTGCCATGGACGCCCTAGCAACAAGTGTCCTGCTTGCATCGGTACTACATCACACAACACTTCATCTTCGTATTTACCGATTCGAAATGCAACTAACACCTGCTTGTTCACCCTTATCTCACCACTATCATTCAACCATTGCAGCTTGTACGGCCTAGGGTGCTTCACCATGGGCAGTCTTAATTTTTCCACCATTGTTGCACTTGCGACATTAGTACAACTACCACCACCAATAATCACACTACATACCTTGTCTTTGATGTAGCATCTAGTGTGAAAGATGTTCTCCCGCTGCACTTCTTCAACTCCTTTTGTTTGCAAGCTTAATGCTCTCCTTGCCACCAATGTCAATGCATCTGGAGCTAAATATTCCTCTTCGGGAACGTCCTCCAATGGGGGCATGTCATCGGTGTCGGAATCTTCAGTGTCGGTCACAATGTCACCATTGTCTCGCATCACCATGACCCGCTTGTTTGGGCATTGACTTGCTATGTGTCCCCTGCCTTGGCATTTAAAACACTTAATGTCACGATTCCTGGAGGTAGAAATGTCGGTTTTACCTTGAGGAACATGGCTGGTTGCTTCTCGCTTTTGCTCGGTTTTCAACATTGACGTGGATTGCTTCTCATCTTTCTTCCACTGATTCGGTTTCCAAGTGGATGTGCTTGGACTTTGGCTTGCACGTGTATTGCCTCTCCTCTTGAACTGGTTCTCAATCTTGATGGCCATGTGCACCATATCCTCCAACTCCACATAATGTTGTAATTCCACGGCATTTTGAATTTCTCGATTCAATCCAGCCAAAAATCTTGCCATAGTAGCCTCTCGATCCTCCTCTATGTTAGCTCTAATCATGGCCACTTCCATCTCCTTAAAATATTCCTCTACACTCCGGTTACCTTGCCTAAGACTTTGTAACTTATTATACAGCTCCCGGTAGTAATAACTAGGAACAAATCGCTTCCTCATCACCCTTTTCATTTCCTCCCACGTATCTATAGGTGGCTCTCTATTTCTTCGCCTATTTATCATCAATTGATCCCACCAAACAATTGCATAATCCGAGAATTCAATTGCTGCCAATTTGACTTTCTTCAGCTCGGAATAACTATAACAATCAAATACAAACTCCACATTTTTCTCCCACTCAAGGTATGCTTCGGGATCACTCTTTCCTTGGAACGATGGGATTTTCATCTTAATACTACCCAAGTTATAATCTTCCCAATTCCTATCTTCTCTAAACCGCCCTCCATGTCTCCTATTACTAACAACCGAATCTCGATCATCTTCATCAAAACCAGCCCCATAAATCTCTTCATCTTCAACCCTCACTTCCCTCGGTTGAACTCTTTCCCTCCTACGTGCATTAGGAGCGTTTCGTGGCTGCTCCACACGTTTATTCTCTATCAGATCTATCCGTTCATGAACCTGCTCAAACTCCAACCGCATCACACGCCTCATCTCACTCATCATGGCCTCTATAAGTATTTTCGAATCAGCCAATTCTGTTGCACCTTCGGGAATACTCTTAGCACTATTGTGAGACATGATTGCTGCAAAATAAAGTTAGAAAGAATGGACCTCACAATTCGCTCCCTTACGTGTTTACACTCAAGAATGTGAATCACTCTACACTCGTGTTTTCACTCAACAAAATATGTGGCTTTTAACCCTCTAATATTCTCACCGCTCTTGCCTTTTTCCACTCGACAATTCTCTTTCAGTTCCTTTGGAACTAAACAAACAACTCCAAATTTCCAGCAACAATTCACCAAGAACTCATCAAGGACAATTAATGATCAAAGGAAATTTCAGGAAGAAAAGAAGCAAGAGAAAAGGCAACTACTATGAAGGATTAAATAAACCAGAATGTCATATGAAATTATGGGATCAGAATCAATGCAGATTACAAAGAAGGAGAAATGACAACTTTAGAATGGTCTTATGTAAAAAATTTGGATCAAATTGACAACGATGTCTTCTTTCTTTTCTTTCGATCTTTTTTTTTTCTCAGCTCTGTATTTTTTTTTTGGCCGATTTTTTTTTCAGCTCTTTTTTTTTCAGCTTTGTATATTTTTTTTCAGCCGAAATTTTTTTTTTCAGCCCTTTTTTTTTTTTACTAATAATCCACAAAGAACAATTTCGATGAAGCGAAACTCAGCAAATTGAAACAAAAAAGGATAGGATAAACCCGATTTGAAGCCTGATGCTCTGATACCAAATGATGGGATTCCCGCCAAGAATGACGAGACCCGACAACTAAAGGAACCCAAGATCGTTCCACGATCAGATTTGATTGACGAACCCTCGACCCGTTGTTTACGACAAAAACAAGAACCTTGGTATAACTGACCTCAACCCGTTGTTTAATGCGAAACAAGAACCTCGGTATATAGGAAGACGCCACAAACGGTAATGGAAAACCGCTTGATAAGTCGATGAAGACGCCACAAACGGTGGTGGAAAGCCGTTTGATAAGTCGATGATGAACGCCACGGAAACTTCCGATAAGTTCGATTAGTTCTGCAAGAACCAAAGAGAATACTCTCACAATTTTCTGAATGTTCCTCTGATTAAAAATTGACTAAGATGAATATATATAGACATAAAGTAATCCTAATATGGTCATATCTCCTCCTATAGATAAGGAAATTAAAACCAAGAATATCGATAGAGATATGACATAATCTATAAAGATATAAAATCTAAATACCCCTAGAATATCTCTATGAGATTTAAACTTCAAACAAATCTGATGTTATCTTCTGTTGATCATCAACTGTTCTAGAAGCTTCCTTAACCCTTGCTGAATTTAGCCTTGTCCGGAATCTTCTATAACTTGAATAATGTTGATGGATCTTTGTGGATCACGTGATTCATGTCCAATGGGCCTCCACGAATTTGCTTGAGCCCAAACCTCTTGAATCAGGCCGTTGAGTTCATCTTTAAACTTCTTTGCTCGTGCTCGCGTAATCGGTCCAATTGGAACTTGAACTGGATCCCTTGAAGTCGTGCTACGATTTGCATCACGTACGGAAGAGCTACTATGACAGGTCAACTTAACGCCAAGACGATTAGAACACAAAGACAACAAATTGTGCAATAAATTCTTCGCCCACGAAGACAGCAAATGGTGCTACGAACAACACCCAATGATAACTCCTTTTTTTTCTTTTTTTTTTTGGCACTTTTTCTTTCTTCTTTTTTTTTTGACGATTTAGACAGCTAAGATCAGATCAGACAAGATTAATGGAAAGGATAGAAATGAAAGCCATATCTAAAGATTCTAGAATGAAGAAAAAGAAAAGAACAAGGATAGATGAAACCTCGATTTGGAACTTAGGCTCTGATACCAAATGATGCGAACCCCACGAGACCTGCCGCAAGAGCCGACAACAAAGACTGGAAATCGAACCCGAATCGCCATTAGAGATTAAGAGGGATGGAATATTGACCCGATGGTTATAGAAAACCAAGAACCAATATTATAAAGGAATGGAATATTGACTCGATGGTTACAGAAAACCAAGAACCAATATTATAAATAGCCGAGAATTACAAGCATCCATGCTTGCAATCACGGAAGGTTGCCGAAGAACAACATGGAGGAAAATTCTCACCAGTGTAGCCTGAAAGTACCTCTAATCAGCTATTCAGCCTCCTTTATATAAGCCTAGGAGAATCTGGAAACTAATAAATTTGGCAACTGGAATATCTTTAGTTTCCTAAAACCGGAATTAATAGAGGAAACTAAATAAAGGCCCCCCTAGAATATTTGGCAGTCTTTTTATTCCTTATTCAGCATCTCTTGGCTTTCCTTATGCGTCTACTCTAATCTTAGATGGGCTATTGACCATCTCAAGACAAGTTAATTGGGTAAGGCCCTTTAGAGACCAATTCGAATTAGTCTCCTCTTGGCCCAAGAAACCCGCAAATGAGCTCTCCACAGCTTGCTGGATCTGTCTTGCCTTCGCTCGTGTGATTGGTCCACTCGAAACATGTAAGCCTCCGAGATCTTGTGCATCAGCTCCCTCTTCACGAATCCCACTTCCGAGCTCGTGTGCTTCAGCCCCATCATCGTGCCCACGATCCTCATCACGAAGTCCTTCCGACCTATGCTCGTCGGTTTGACCCCGAGTCGTATCATTCCCCCTCTCTTCAAAAGGATTCGTCCTCGAATCTGAACCTGCGTCAAAGGGAGAAAGATCAGAAACATTAAAAGTCGAACTTACTTGATACTCACCTGGAAGATCAATCTTATAAGCATTGTCATTGATCTTATCCAGAACTTGAAATGGTCCATCTCCGCGTGGATTCAACTTGGAATTCCTCAGGCTCGGAAATCTCTCCAAACCCAATCTCCAGGTTGAAAAGTGACCCGCTTCCTTCCTTTGTTGGCTCGGGTTGCTGCTTGTTCATTCTTCTTCAAAATGTTTTGCCGTGCCCCTTCATGAATCTGCTTCACCAACTCTGCCTTTTTCTTTCCATCAAGATTAGGAAGCTCATTTACAGGTAAAGGAATCAAGTCCAATGGAGTTAGTGGATTAAAACCATAAACAACCTCAAATGGTGAAAACTTTGTAGAAGAATGCACAGTCCTATTATATGCAAATTCAACGAATGGAATGCAATCTTCCCAAGCTTTCAAATTCTTTCCAGTCACAGCGCGCAACAAAGTGCCCAAGGTTCGATTGACAACCTCGGTTTGTCCATCTGTTTGTGGGTGACAGGTAGTAGAAAACAACAAAGTTGTTCCCAACTTAGCGCACAGAACTCTCCAAAAATGACTCAGAAATTTCGCATCCCTATCACTCACAATCGTCTTAGGGACTCCATGTAAACGCACCACTTCCCTAAAGAAAAGATTTGCCGCATGAGTAGCATCATCAGTTTTATGACAAGGGATAAAGTGTACCATTTTTGAAAATCGGTCAACAACCACAAAGATAGAATCTCGACCATTCCTAGATCTAGGTAGACCCAAAACAAAATCCATGGAGATATCAATCCAAGGGTGACTTGGAACAGGTAATGGCATGTAAAGTCCATGTGGATGAATTTTCGATTTAGCCTTCTTACATGTGATGCACCTGAACAAATTCTCTCGACATCTCTTTTCATGTGAGGCCAAAAGAAGTGCTCCTTCAGAATGTCCAAGGTCTTAGCAACTCCAAAGTGCCCCATCAACCCTCCCCCATGAGACTCCCTAACAAGTAATTCACGCATGGAACTCTTTGGAATACATAGCCTATTTTCACGAAATAAATACCCCTCATGCCTATTTTCACGTTGGATTGAGTTCACAGCTCTACAATCGATATTTTACCGTGATCTTGTTCACAGCTCTACAATCGACACACATTCTCCAAGTCCCGTCTTTCTTTGGAACGAGCAGAACAAGGACAGCGCATGGGCTCATACTTTCTCGAACATGTCCTTTGGCCAATAGCTCCTCAACTTGCCTCTGAAGTTCTTTAGCCTCTTCCGGACTACTTCGATAGGCCGGTCGGTTTGGAATAGGAGCTCCTGGAATAAGATCAATCTGATGCTCAATCCCTCTTATTGGTGGTAGTCCCTGCGGCATTTCTTCGGGAAAGACATCTTCGAATTCCTGCAAGAGAGAAATAGCAACACTAGGCAAAGTAGAGTCAAGGTCAGAAATAGAAAGATACACCTCCTTGTACAAGAACAAGATCATCGGTCTATTACCCTTATAAGCACCCTTAAGCTCTCTTTCTTTTGCATAAAAACTCAATTTCCTCTCCCTTTTTTCTGAACTCTCCATCTTTTCACTCTTGTTTTTCACATTCTCTCCACTTTCTTTTCTCTCAAGATCACTCTCTTTCTCTTTTTGTTTTTCAGCCACTTTTTCACTCTTCTCACTAAGAGACCTTTTAAATCGAATCTGATCCTCAAACACTTGAGTCGATTTCAAGGGTGCAAGTGTTACTTTCTTCCCGTCCTTTACAAATGAATATCGGTTCCTATACCCATCATGTATCACTCTCCTGTCGAACTGCCATGGTCTCCCGAGCAACATATGGCTAGCACTCATTGGTACAACATCACAAAGAACCTCATCCCGGTACTTTCCAATACAGAAGGACACAAGAACCTGTTTATTTACCTTCACTTCACCGCATTCATTCAGCCACCGGAGTTTGTACGGCTTGTGATGTTTTTGGGTATGCAAACCGAGCTCGTCTACCATCAACTTGCTGGCCACATTCACGCAACTTCCTCCGTCAATAATCAACCCACACACACGATCCTTCACATGGCAACGAGTGTAGAAGATATTCTCCCTTTGCACCTCATCACCATCCTCTCTAACTTGAACATGTAGGGCTCGCATGATAACTAAGGCTTGACCTTCAACCGCATGCTCGACGTCACTAGCATCTTCGAGTGGATGCATGGAATCACTATCTTCTTCTTCTTCAGTCTCGATATCCCCACTCTCCATCATAATCATGGTCCGCTTGTTTGGACATTGGGAAGCAATGTGACCTGAGCCCAAACAACGAAAACATTTGATATCACGATTTCTTTGAGGTTCAGAAAAAGTTTTACCCTTATCCTTGTTGTTGGCTTGGGTCTTGTAGGTGTCTCCCTTTGGCTTATAATCAGTCTTCTCGTCCGGTTTCGTAGAAGAACCCAACTTCGATCTCCAAGACGCTGAACCAGAAGCTTCTACCTTTGAAGATGTTCGACCCCCTCTCTTGAGCTGCCTCTCAACCTTCATGGCCATGTGTACCACGTCGTCAATCTCCACGTAATGTTGCAGCTCGACTACATTGGCAATCTCCCGATTATGGCCACAGATGAATCGAGCCATGGTTGCTTCTCGGTCCTCCTCAACATTAGCACGTATCATGGCTATTTCCATCTCCTTGTAATAATCCTCCACCGACTTGGAACCTTGCTTCAGACTTTGCAACTTCAAGTGCAAGTCCCGATAATAATGGGAAGGTACAAACCTTCTTCTCATTACTGCTTTCATTTCCTCCCAAGTATCAATACGAGGCTCACGATTCCTGCGTCTACTCACAGTTAATTGGTCCCACCAAACAATGGCATAATCGGTGAAAGCAACTGCAGCCAATTTAACTTTCTTTTCCTCTGAATAATTATGACAATGAAACACAAGCTCAACCTTCCTCTCCCATTCAATGTAAACATCGGGGTCGTTTTTACCTTGGAATGGAGGTATGATCAGCTTAATCGAACCTGTGTTATGGTCCACGGCGTCTCTCCTCCGGTGCTCCCTACGAACGAAATGCCTTGGTCTGCCTCCTCTTCCTCTACCTCTCCCCCAAGTGTCATCGGAGGCCACTTCCTCTTCTTCATCATATGCTTCTTCATCAAGAGTATCAACGGATGGTTGTCGGTGGGGTCTCCTAATCCGTGGCACGGGCGCAGGTCGAAGCCGTTCCAACCGTTCGTCTTGCCTATCCAACCTTTCTCGGAATTCACCGAAAACCATGTTCATGCGCTCAAACTGTTGTTGCATGGCTCGTAACGTCATGTTCAAATCAGGTCCTCTGTCGTCTCCACTATTTTCGTGTGACATGATAAAATATGCAATTATAGGATCCTCACGCGCTCCCTCACGTGTTTACACTCAGCAAGATGCCACTCAAAACACTCGTGTTTTCACTCAAAATAGGCTTTTATCCTCTGATGTTCTCACACACTCTTGCCTTTTTCCTCTCCTCTTCAAAAGTCTAGGGCAACTAATCAATCCGATCGCAAGGCGGAAAACGAGTTCAACCCGAACAACTTATAATATTAGATCCACAGAAAATGATATGACACAATCTGACCCAACGACGTAGTTTATGGATTGATAGAAGACACTGCGTACGGAAGAGCTACTATGACAGGTCAACTTAACGCCAAGACGATTAGAACACAAAGACAACAAATTGTGCAATAAATTCTTCGCCCACGAAGACAGCAAATGGTGCTGCGAACAACACCCGATGATAACTCCTTTTTTTTTCTTTTTTTTTTTGCACTTTTTCTTTCTTCTTTTTTTTTTGACGATTTAGACAGCTAAGATCAGATCAGACAAGATTAATGGAAAGTATAGAAATGAAAGCTATATCTAAAGATTCTAGAATGAAGAAAAAGAAAAGAACAAGGATAGATGAAACCTCGATTTGGAACTTAGGCTCTGATACCAAATGATGCGAACCCCACGAGACCTGCCGCAAGAGCCGACAACAAAGACTGGAAATCGAACCCGAATCGCCATTAGAGATTAAGAGGGATGGAATATTGACCCGATGGTTATAGAAAACCAAGAACCAATATTATAAAGGAATGGAATATTGACTCGATGGTTACAGAAAACCAAGAACCAATATTATAAATAGCCGAGAATTACAAGCATCCATGCTTGCAATCACGGAAGGTTGCCGAAGAACAACATGGAGGAAAATTCTCACCAGTGTAGCCTGAAAGTACCTCTAATCAGCTATTCAGCCTCCTTTATATAAGCCTAGGAGAATCTGGAAACTAATAAATTTGGCAACTGGAATATCTTTAGTTTCCTAAAACCGGAATTAATAGAGGAAACTAAATAAAGGCCCCCCTAGAATATTTGGCAGTCTTTTTATTCCTTATTCAGCATCTCTTGGCTTTCCTTATGCGTCTACTCTAATCTTAGATGGGCTATTGACCATCTCAAGACAAGTTAATTGGGTAAGGCCCTTTAGAGACCAATTCGAATTAGTCTCCTCTTGGCCCAAGAAACCCGCAAATGAGCTCTCCACAGCTTGCTGGATCTGTCTTGCCTTCGCTCGTGTGATTGGTCCACTCGAAACATGTAAGCCTCCGAGATCTTGTGCATCAGCTCCCTCTTCACGAATCCCACTTCCGAGCTCGTGTGCTTCAGCCCCATCATCGTGCCCACGATCCTCATCACGAAGTCCTTCCGACCTATGCTCGTCGGTTTGACCCCGAGTCGTATCATTCCCCCTCTCTTCAAAAGGATTCGTCCTCGAATCTGAACCTGCGTCAAAGGGAGAAAGATCAGAAACATTAAAAGTCGAACTTACTTGATACTCACCTGGAAGATCAATCTTATAAGCATTGTCATTGATCTTATCCAGAACTTGAAATGGTCCATCTCCGCGTGGATTCAACTTGGAATTCCTCAGGCTCGGAAATCTCTCCAAACCCAATCTCCAGGTTGAAAAGTGACCCGCTTCCTTCCTTTGTTGGCTCGGGTTGCTGCTTGTTCATTCTTCTTCAAAATGTTTTGCCGTGCCCCTTCATGAATCTGCTTCACCAACTCTGCCTTTTTCTTTCCATCAAGATTAGGAAGCTCATTTACAGGTAAAGGAATCAAGTCCAATGGAGTTAGTGGATTAAAACCATAAACAACCTCAAATGGTGAAAACTTTGTAGAAGAATGCACAGTCCTATTATATGCAAATTCAACGAATGGAATGCAATCTTCCCAAGCTTTCAAATTCTTTCCAGTCACAGCGCGCAACAAAGTGCCCAAGGTTCGATTGACAACCTCGGTTTGTCCATCTGTTTGTGGGTGACAGGTAGTAGAAAACAACAAAGTTGTTCCCAACTTAGCGCACAGAACTCTCCAAAAATGACTCAGAAATTTCGCATCCCTATCACTCACAATCGTCTTAGGGACTCCATGTAAACGCACCACTTCCCTAAAGAAAAGATTTGCCGCATGAGTAGCATCATCAGTTTTATGACAAGGGATAAAGTGTACCATTTTTGAAAATCGGTCAACAACCACAAAGATAGAATCTCGACCATTCCTAGATCTAGGTAGACCCAAAACAAAATCCATGGAGATATCAATCCAAGGGTGACTTGGAACAGGTAATGGCATGTAAAGTCCATGTGGATGAATTTTCGATTTAGCCTTCTTACATGTGATGCACCTGAACAAATTCTCTCGACATCTCTTTTCATGTGAGGCCAAAAGAAGTGCTCCTTCAGAATGTCCAAGGTCTTAGCAACTCCAAAGTGCCCCATCAACCCTCCCCCATGAGACTCCCTAACAAGTAATTCACGCATGGAACTCTTTGGAATACATAGCCTATTTTCACGAAATAAATACCCCTCATGCCTATTTTCACGTTGGATTGAGTTCACAGCTCTACAATCGATATTTTACCGTGATCTTGTTCACAGCTCTACAATCGACACACATTCTCCAAGTCCCGTCTTTCTTTGGAACGAGCAGAACAAGGACAGCGCATGGGCTCATACTTTCTCGAACATGTCCTTTGGCCAATAGCTCCTCAACTTGCCTCTGAAGTTCTTTAGCCTCTTCCGGACTACTTCGATAGGCCGGTCGGTTTGGAATAGGAGCTCCTGGAATAAGATCAATCTGATGCTCAATCCCTCTTATTGGTGGTAGTCCCTGCGGCATTTCTTCGGGAAAGACATCTTCGAATTCCTGCAAGAGAGAAATAGCAACACTAGGCAAAGTAGAGTCAAGGTCAGAAATAGAAAGATACACCTCCTTGTACAAGAACAAGATCATCGGTCTATTACCCTTATAAGCACCCTTAAGCTCTCTTTCTTTTGCATAAAAACTCAATTTCCTCTCCCTTTTTTCTGAACTCTCCATCTTTTCACTCTTGTTTTTCACATTCTCTCCACTTTCTTTTCTCTCAAGATCACTCTCTTTCTCTTTTTGTTTTTCAGCCACTTTTTCACTCTTCTCACTAAGAGACCTTTTAAATCGAATCTGATCCTCAAACACTTGAGTCGATTTCAAGGGTGCAAGTGTTACTTTCTTCCCGTCCTTTACAAATGAATATCGGTTCCTATACCCATCATGTATCACTCTCCTGTCGAACTGCCATGGTCTCCCGAGCAACATATGGCTAGCACTCATTGGTACAACATCACAAAGAACCTCATCCCGGTACTTTCCAATACAGAAGGACACAAGAACCTGTTTATTTACCTTCACTTCACCGCATTCATTCAGCCACCGGAGTTTGTACGGCTTGTGATGTTTTTGGGTATGCAAACCGAGCTCGTCTACCATCAACTTGCTGGCCACATTCACGCAACTTCCTCCGTCAATAATCAACCCACACACACGATCCTTCACATGGCAACGAGTGTAGAAGATATTCTCCCTTTGCACCTCATCACCATCCTCTCTAACTTGAACATGTAGGGCTCGCATGATAACTAAGGCTTGACCTTCAACCGCATGCTCGACGTCACTAGCATCTTCGAGTGGATGCATGGAATCACTATCTTCTTCTTCTTCAGTCTCGATATCCCCACTCTCCATCATAATCATGGTCCGCTTGTTTGGACATTGGGAAGCAATGTGACCTGAGCCCAAACAACGAAAACATTTGATATCACGATTTCTTTGAGGTTCAGAAAAAGTTTTACCCTTATCCTTGTTGTTGGCTTGGGTCTTGTAGGTGTCTCCCTTTGGCTTATAATCAGTCTTCTCGTCCGGTTTCGTAGAAGAACCCAACTTCGATCTCCAAGACGCTGAACCAGAAGCTTCTACCTTTGAAGATGTTCGACCCCCTCTCTTGAGCTGCCTCTCAACCTTCATGGCCATGTGTACCACGTCGTCAATCTCCACGTAATGTTGCAGCTCGACTACATTGGCAATCTCCCGATTATGGCCACAGATGAATCGAGCCATGGTTGCTTCTCGGTCCTCCTCAACATTAGCACGTATCATGGCTATTTCCATCTCCTTGTAATAATCCTCCACCGACTTGGAACCTTGCTTCAGACTTTGCAACTTCAAGTGCAAGTCCCGATAATAATGGGAAGGAACAAACCTTCTTCTCATTACTGCTTTCATTTCCTCCCAAGTATCAATACGAGGCTCACGATTCCTGCGTCTACTCACAGTTAATTGGTCCCACCAAACAATGGCATAATCGGTGAAAGCAACTGCAGCCAATTTAACTTTCTTTTCCTCTGAATAATTATGACAATGAAACACAAGCTCAACCTTCCTCTCCCATTCAATGTAAACATCGGGGTCGTTTTTACCTTGGAATGGAGGTATGATCAGCTTAATCGAACCTGTGTTATGGTCCACGGCGTCTCTCCTCCGGTGCTCCCTACGAACGAAATGCCTTGGTCTGCCTCCTCTTCCTCTACCTCTCCCCCAAGTGTCATCGGAGGCCACTTCCTCTTCTTCATCATATGCTTCTTCATCAAGAGTATCAACGGATGGTTGTCGGTGGGGTCTCCTAATCCGTGGCACGGGCGCAGGTCGAAGCCGTTCCAACCGTTCGTCTTGCCTATCCAACCTTTCTCGGAATTCACCGAAAACCATGTTCATGCGCTCAAACTGTTGTTGCATGGCTCGTAACGTCATGTTCAAATCAGGTCCTCTGTCGTCTCCACTATTTTCGTGTGACATGATAAAATATGCAATTATAGGATCCTCACGCGCTCCCTCACGTGTTTACACTCAGCAAGATGCCACTCAAAACACTCGTGTTTTCACTCAAAATAGGCTTTTATCCTCTGATGTTCTCACACACTCTTGCCTTTTTCCTCTCCTCTTCAAAAGTCTAGGGCAACTAATCAATCCGATCGCAAGGCGGAAAACGAGTTCAACCCGAACAACTTATAATATTAGATCCACAGAAAATGATATGACACAATCTGACCCAACGACGTAGTTTATGGATTGATAGAAGACACTGCGTACGGAAGAGCTACTATGACAGGTCAACTTAACGCCAAGACGATTAGAACACAAAGACAACAAATTGTGCAATAAATTCTTCGCCCACGAAGACAGCAAATGGTGCTGCGAACAACACCCGATGATAACTCCTTTTTTTTTCTTTTTTTTTTTGCACTTTTTCTTTCTTCTTTTTTTTTTGACGATTTAGACAGCTAAGATCAGATCAGACAAGATTAATGGAAAGTATAGAAATGAAAGCTATATCTAAAGATTCTAGAATGAAGAAAAAGAAAAGAACAAGGATAGATGAAACCTCGATTTGGAACTTAGGCTCTGATACCAAATGATGCGAACCCCACGAGACCTGCCGCAAGAGCCGACAACAAAGACTGGAAATCGAACCCGAATCGCCATTAGAGATTAAGAGGGATGGAATATTGACCCGATGGTTATAGAAAACCAAGAACCAATATTATAAAGGAATGGAATATTGACTCGATGGTTACAGAAAACCAAGAACCAATATTATAAATAGCCGAGAATTACAAGCATCCATGCTTGCAATCACGGAAGGTTGCCGAAGAACAACATGGAGGAAAATTCTCACCAGTGTAGCCTGAAAGTACCTCTAATCAGCTATTCAGCCTCCTTTATATAAGCCTAGGAGAATCTGGAAACTAATAAATTTGGCAACTGGAATATCTTTAGTTTCCTAAAACCGGAATTAATAGAGGAAACTAAATAAAGGCCCCCCTAGAATATTTGGCAGTCTTTTTATTCCTTATTCAGCATCTCTTGGCTTTCCTTATGCGTCTACTCTAATCTTAGATGGGCTATTGACCATCTCAAGACAAGTTAATTGGGTAAGGCCCTTTAGAGACCAATTCGAATTAGTCTCCTCTTGGCCCAAGAAACCCGCAAATGAGCTCTCCACAGCTTGCTGGATCTGTCTTGCCTTCGCTCGTGTGATTGGTCCACTCGAAACATGTAAGCCTCCGAGATCTTGTGCATCAGCTCCCTCTTCACGAATCCCACTTCCGAGCTCGTGTGCTTCAGCCCCATCATCGTGCCCACGATCCTCATCACGAAGTCCTTCCGACCTATGCTCGTCGGTTTGACCCCGAGTCGTATCATTCCCCCTCTCTTCAAAAGGATTCGTCCTCGAATCTGAACCTGCGTCAAAGGGAGAAAGATCAGAAACATTAAAAGTCGAACTTACTTGATACTCACCTGGAAGATCAATCTTATAAGCATTGTCATTGATCTTATCCAGAACTTGAAATGGTCCATCTCCGCGTGGATTCAACTTGGAATTCCTCAGGCTCGGAAATCTCTCCAAACCCAATCTCCAGGTTGAAAAGTGACCCGCTTCCTTCCTTTGTTGGCTCGGGTTGCTGCTTGTTCATTCTTCTTCAAAATGTTTTGCCGTGCCCCTTCATGAATCTGCTTCACCAACTCTGCCTTTTTCTTTCCATCAAGATTAGGAAGCTCATTTACAGGTAAAGGAATCAAGTCCAATGGAGTTAGTGGATTAAAACCATAAACAACCTCAAATGGTGAAAACTTTGTAGAAGAATGCACAGTCCTATTATATGCAAATTCAACGAATGGAATGCAATCTTCCCAAGCTTTCAAATTCTTTCCAGTCACAGCGCGCAACAAAGTGCCCAAGGTTCGATTGACAACCTCGGTTTGTCCATCTGTTTGTGGGTGACAGGTAGTAGAAAACAACAAAGTTGTTCCCAACTTAGCGCACAGAACTCTCCAAAAATGACTCAGAAATTTCGCATCCCTATCACTCACAATCGTCTTAGGGACTCCATGTAAACGCACCACTTCCCTAAAGAAAAGATTTGCCGCATGAGTAGCATCATCAGTTTTATGACAAGGGATAAAGTGTACCATTTTTGAAAATCGGTCAACAACCACAAAGATAGAATCTCGACCATTCCTAGATCTAGGTAGACCCAAAACAAAATCCATGGAGATATCAATCCAAGGGTGACTTGGAACAGGTAATGGCATGTAAAGTCCATGTGGATGAATTTTCGATTTAGCCTTCTTACATGTGATGCACCTGAACAAATTCTCTCGACATCTCTTTTCATGTGAGGCCAAAAGAAGTGCTCCTTCAGAATGTCCAAGGTCTTAGCAACTCCAAAGTGCCCCATCAACCCTCCCCCATGAGACTCCCTAACAAGTAATTCACGCATGGAACTCTTTGGAATACATAGCCTATTTTCACGAAATAAATACCCCTCATGCCTATTTTCACGTTGGATTGAGTTCACAGCTCTACAATCGATATTTTACCGTGATCTTGTTCACAGCTCTACAATCGACACACATTCTCCAAGTCCCGTCTTTCTTTGGAACGAGCAGAACAAGGACAGCGCATGGGCTCATACTTTCTCGAACATGTCCTTTGGCCAATAGCTCCTCAACTTGCCTCTGAAGTTCTTTAGCCTCTTCCGGACTACTTCGATAGGCCGGTCGGTTTGGAATAGGAGCTCCTGGAATAAGATCAATCTGATGCTCAATCCCTCTTATTGGTGGTAGTCCCTGCGGCATTTCTTCGGGAAAGACATCTTCGAATTCCTGCAAGAGAGAAATAGCAACACTAGGCAAAGTAGAGTCAAGGTCAGAAATAGAAAGATACACCTCCTTGTACAAGAACAAGATCATCGGTCTATTACCCTTATAAGCACCCTTAAGCTCTCTTTCTTTTGCATAAAAACTCAATTTCCTCTCCCTTTTTTCTGAACTCTCCATCTTTTCACTCTTGTTTTTCACATTCTCTCCACTTTCTTTTCTCTCAAGATCACTCTCTTTCTCTTTTTGTTTTTCAGCCACTTTTTCACTCTTCTCACTAAGAGACCTTTTAAATCGAATCTGATCCTCAAACACTTGAGTCGATTTCAAGGGTGCAAGTGTTACTTTCTTCCCGTCCTTTACAAATGAATATCGGTTCCTATACCCATCATGTATCACTCTCCTGTCGAACTGCCATGGTCTCCCGAGCAACATATGGCTAGCACTCATTGGTACAACATCACAAAGAACCTCATCCCGGTACTTTCCAATACAGAAGGACACAAGAACCTGTTTATTTACCTTCACTTCACCGCATTCATTCAGCCACCGGAGTTTGTACGGCTTGTGATGTTTTTGGGTATGCAAACCGAGCTCGTCTACCATCAACTTGCTGGCCACATTCACGCAACTTCCTCCGTCAATAATCAACCCACACACACGATCCTTCACATGGCAACGAGTGTAGAAGATATTCTCCCTTTGCACCTCATCACCATCCTCTCTAACTTGAACATGTAGGGCTCGCATGATAACTAAGGCTTGACCTTCAACCGCATGCTCGACGTCACTAGCATCTTCGAGTGGATGCATGGAATCACTATCTTCTTCTTCTTCAGTCTCGATATCCCCACTCTCCATCATAATCATGGTCCGCTTGTTTGGACATTGGGAAGCAATGTGACCTGAGCCCAAACAACGAAAACATTTGATATCACGATTTCTTTGAGGTTCAGAAAAAGTTTTACCCTTATCCTTGTTGTTGGCTTGGGTCTTGTAGGTGTCTCCCTTTGGCTTATAATCAGTCTTCTCGTCCGGTTTCGTAGAAGAACCCAACTTCGATCTCCAAGACGCTGAACCAGAAGCTTCTACCTTTGAAGATGTTCGACCCCCTCTCTTGAGCTGCCTCTCAACCTTCATGGCCATGTGTACCACGTCGTCAATCTCCACGTAATGTTGCAGCTCGACTACATTGGCAATCTCCCGATTATGGCCACAGATGAATCGAGCCATGGTTGCTTCTCGGTCCTCCTCAACATTAGCACGTATCATGGCTATTTCCATCTCCTTGTAATAATCCTCCACCGACTTGGAACCTTGCTTCAGACTTTGCAACTTCAAGTGCAAGTCCCGATAATAATGGGAAGGACAAACCTTCTTCTCATTACTGCTTTCATTTCCTCCCAAGTATCAATACGAGGCTCACGATTCCTGCGTCTACTCACAGTTAATTGGTCCCACCAAACAATGGCATAATCGGTGAAAGCAACTGCAGCCAATTTAACTTTCTTTTCCTCTGAATAATTATGACAATGAAACACAAGCTCAACCTTCCTCTCCCATTCAATGTAAACATCGGGGTCGTTTTTACCTTGGAATGGAGGTATGATCAGCTTAATCGAACCTGTGTTATGGTCCACGGCGTCTCTCCTCCGGTGCTCCCTACGAACGAAATGCCTTGGTCTGCCTCCTCTTCCTCTACCTCTCCCCCAAGTGTCATCGGAGGCCACTTCCTCTTCTTCATCATATGCTTCTTCATCAAGAGTATCAACGGATGGTTGTCGGTGGGGTCTCCTAATCCGTGGCACGGGCGCAGGTCGAAGCCGTTCCAACCGTTCGTCTTGCCTATCCAACCTTTCTCGGAATTCACCGAAAACCATGTTCATGCGCTCAAACTGTTGTTGCATGGCTCGTAACGTCATGTTCAAATCAGGTCCTCTGTCGTCTCCACTATTTTCGTGTGACATGATAAAATATGCAATTATAGGATCCTCACGCGCTCCCTCACGTGTTTACACTCAGCAAGATGCCACTCAAAACACTCGTGTTTTCACTCAAAATAGGCTTTTATCCTCTGATGTTCTCACACACTCTTGCCTTTTTCCTCTCCTCTTCAAAAGTCTAGGGCAACTAATCAATCCGATCGCAAGGCGGAAAACGAGTTCAACCCGAACAACTTATAATATTAGATCCACAGAAAATGATATGACACAATCTGACCCAACGACGTAGTTTATGGATTGATAGAAGACACTGCGTACGGAAGAGCTACTATGACAGGTCAACTTAACGCCAAGACGATTAGAACACAAAGACAACAAATTGTGCAATAAATTCTTCGCCCACGAAGACAGCAAATGGTGCTGCGAACAACACCCGATGATAACTCCTTTTTTTTTCTTTTTTTTTTTGCACTTTTTCTTTCTTCTTTTTTTTTTGACGATTTAGACAGCTAAGATCAGATCAGACAAGATTAATGGAAAGTATAGAAATGAAAGCTATATCTAAAGATTCTAGAATGAAGAAAAAGAAAAGAACAAGGATAGATGAAACCTCGATTTGGAACTTAGGCTCTGATACCAAATGATGCGAACCCCACGAGACCTGCCGCAAGAGCCGACAACAAAGACTGGAAATCGAACCCGAATCGCCATTAGAGATTAAGAGGGATGGAATATTGACCCGATGGTTATAGAAAACCAAGAACCAATATTATAAAGGAATGGAATATTGACTCGATGGTTACAGAAAACCAAGAACCAATATTATAAATAGCCGAGAATTACAAGCATCCATGCTTGCAATCACGGAAGGTTGCCGAAGAACAACATGGAGGAAAATTCTCACCAGTGTAGCCTGAAAGTACCTCTAATCAGCTATTCAGCCTCCTTTATATAAGCCTAGGAGAATCTGGAAACTAATAAATTTGGCAACTGGAATATCTTTAGTTTCCTAAAACCGGAATTAATAGAGGAAACTAAATAAAGGCCCCCCTAGAATATTTGGCAGTCTTTTTATTCCTTATTCAGCATCTCTTGGCTTTCCTTATGCGTCTACTCTAATCTTAGATGGGCTATTGACCATCTCAAGACAAGTTAATTGGGTAAGGCCCTTTAGAGACCAATTCGAATTAGTCTCCTCTTGGCCCAAGAAACCCGCAAATGAGCTCTCCACAGCTTGCTGGATCTGTCTTGCCTTCGCTCGTGTGATTGGTCCACTCGAAACATGTAAGCCTCCGAGATCTTGTGCATCAGCTCCCTCTTCACGAATCCCACTTCCGAGCTCGTGTGCTTCAGCCCCATCATCGTGCCCACGATCCTCATCACGAAGTCCTTCCGACCTATGCTCGTCGGTTTGACCCCGAGTCGTATCATTCCCCCTCTCTTCAAAAGGATTCGTCCTCGAATCTGAACCTGCGTCAAAGGGAGAAAGATCAGAAACATTAAAAGTCGAACTTACTTGATACTCACCTGGAAGATCAATCTTATAAGCATTGTCATTGATCTTATCCAGAACTTGAAATGGTCCATCTCCGCGTGGATTCAACTTGGAATTCCTCAGGCTCGGAAATCTCTCCAAACCCAATCTCCAGGTTGAAAAGTGACCCGCTTCCTTCCTTTGTTGGCTCGGGTTGCTGCTTGTTCATTCTTCTTCAAAATGTTTTGCCGTGCCCCTTCATGAATCTGCTTCACCAACTCTGCCTTTTTCTTTCCATCAAGATTAGGAAGCTCATTTACAGGTAAAGGAATCAAGTCCAATGGAGTTAGTGGATTAAAACCATAAACAACCTCAAATGGTGAAAACTTTGTAGAAGAATGCACAGTCCTATTATATGCAAATTCAACGAATGGAATGCAATCTTCCCAAGCTTTCAAATTCTTTCCAGTCACAGCGCGCAACAAAGTGCCCAAGGTTCGATTGACAACCTCGGTTTGTCCATCTGTTTGTGGGTGACAGGTAGTAGAAAACAACAAAGTTGTTCCCAACTTAGCGCACAGAACTCTCCAAAAATGACTCAGAAATTTCGCATCCCTATCACTCACAATCGTCTTAGGGACTCCATGTAAACGCACCACTTCCCTAAAGAAAAGATTTGCCGCATGAGTAGCATCATCAGTTTTATGACAAGGGATAAAGTGTACCATTTTTGAAAATCGGTCAACAACCACAAAGATAGAATCTCGACCATTCCTAGATCTAGGTAGACCCAAAACAAAATCCATGGAGATATCAATCCAAGGGTGACTTGGAACAGGTAATGGCATGTAAAGTCCATGTGGATGAATTTTCGATTTAGCCTTCTTACATGTGATGCACCTGAACAAATTCTCTCGACATCTCTTTTCATGTGAGGCCAAAAGAAGTGCTCCTTCAGAATGTCCAAGGTCTTAGCAACTCCAAAGTGCCCCATCAACCCTCCCCCATGAGACTCCCTAACAAGTAATTCACGCATGGAACTCTTTGGAATACATAGCCTATTTTCACGAAATAAATACCCCTCATGCCTATTTTCACGTTGGATTGAGTTCACAGCTCTACAATCGATATTTTACCGTGATCTTGTTCACAGCTCTACAATCGACACACATTCTCCAAGTCCCGTCTTTCTTTGGAACGAGCAGAACAAGGACAGCGCATGGGCTCATACTTTCTCGAACATGTCCTTTGGCCAATAGCTCCTCAACTTGCCTCTGAAGTTCTTTAGCCTCTTCCGGACTACTTCGATAGGCCGGTCGGTTTGGAATAGGAGCTCCTGGAATAAGATCAATCTGATGCTCAATCCCTCTTATTGGTGGTAGTCCCTGCGGCATTTCTTCGGGAAAGACATCTTCGAATTCCTGCAAGAGAGAAATAGCAACACTAGGCAAAGTAGAGTCAAGGTCAGAAATAGAAAGATACACCTCCTTGTACAAGAACAAGATCATCGGTCTATTACCCTTATAAGCACCCTTAAGCTCTCTTTCTTTTGCATAAAAACTCAATTTCCTCTCCCTTTTTTCTGAACTCTCCATCTTTTCACTCTTGTTTTTCACATTCTCTCCACTTTCTTTTCTCTCAAGATCACTCTCTTTCTCTTTTTGTTTTTCAGCCACTTTTTCACTCTTCTCACTAAGAGACCTTTTAAATCGAATCTGATCCTCAAACACTTGAGTCGATTTCAAGGGTGCAAGTGTTACTTTCTTCCCGTCCTTTACAAATGAATATCGGTTCCTATACCCATCATGTATCACTCTCCTGTCGAACTGCCATGGTCTCCCGAGCAACATATGGCTAGCACTCATTGGTACAACATCACAAAGAACCTCATCCCGGTACTTTCCAATACAGAAGGACACAAGAACCTGTTTATTTACCTTCACTTCACCGCATTCATTCAGCCACCGGAGTTTGTACGGCTTGTGATGTTTTTGGGTATGCAAACCGAGCTCGTCTACCATCAACTTGCTGGCCACATTCACGCAACTTCCTCCGTCAATAATCAACCCACACACACGATCCTTCACATGGCAACGAGTGTAGAAGATATTCTCCCTTTGCACCTCATCACCATCCTCTCTAACTTGAACATGTAGGGCTCGCATGATAACTAAGGCTTGACCTTCAACCGCATGCTCGACGTCACTAGCATCTTCGAGTGGATGCATGGAATCACTATCTTCTTCTTCTTCAGTCTCGATATCCCCACTCTCCATCATAATCATGGTCCGCTTGTTTGGACATTGGGAAGCAATGTGACCTGAGCCCAAACAACGAAAACATTTGATATCACGATTTCTTTGAGGTTCAGAAAAAGTTTTACCCTTATCCTTGTTGTTGGCTTGGGTCTTGTAGGTGTCTCCCTTTGGCTTATAATCAGTCTTCTCGTCCGGTTTCGTAGAAGAACCCAACTTCGATCTCCAAGACGCTGAACCAGAAGCTTCTACCTTTGAAGATGTTCGACCCCCTCTCTTGAGCTGCCTCTCAACCTTCATGGCCATGTGTACCACGTCGTCAATCTCCACGTAATGTTGCAGCTCGACTACATTGGCAATCTCCCGATTATGGCCACAGATGAATCGAGCCATGGTTGCTTCTCGGTCCTCCTCAACATTAGCACGTATCATGGCTATTTCCATCTCCTTGTAATAATCCTCCACCGACTTGGAACCTTGCTTCAGACTTTGCAACTTCAAGTGCAAGTCCCGATAATAATGGGAAGGACAAACCTTCTTCTCATTACTGCTTTCATTTCCTCCCAAGTATCAATACGAGGCTCACGATTCCTGCGTCTACTCACAGTTAATTGGTCCCACCAAACAATGGCATAATCGGTGAAAGCAACTGCAGCCAATTTAACTTTCTTTTCCTCTGAATAATTATGACAATGAAACACAAGCTCAACCTTCCTCTCCCATTCAATGTAAACATCGGGGTCGTTTTTACCTTGGAATGGAGGTATGATCAGCTTAATCGAACCTGTGTTATGGTCCACGGCGTCTCTCCTCCGGTGCTCCCTACGAACGAAATGCCTTGGTCTGCCTCCTCTTCCTCTACCTCTCCCCCAAGTGTCATCGGAGGCCACTTCCTCTTCTTCATCATATGCTTCTTCATCAAGAGTATCAACGGATGGTTGTCGGTGGGGTCTCCTAATCCGTGGCACGGGCGCAGGTCGAAGCCGTTCCAACCGTTCGTCTTGCCTATCCAACCTTTCTCGGAATTCACCGAAAACCATGTTCATGCGCTCAAACTGTTGTTGCATGGCTCGTAACGTCATGTTCAAATCAGGTCCTCTGTCGTCTCCACTATTTTCGTGTGACATGATAAAATATGCAATTATAGGATCCTCACGCGCTCCCTCACGTGTTTACACTCAGCAAGATGCCACTCAAAACACTCGTGTTTTCACTCAAAATAGGCTTTTATCCTCTGATGTTCTCACACACTCTTGCCTTTTTCCTCTCCTCTTCAAAAGTCTAGGGCAACTAATCAATCCGATCGCAAGGCGGAAAACGAGTTCAACCCGAACAACTTATAATATTAGATCCACAGAAAATGATATGACACAATCTGACCCAACGACGTAGTTTATGGATTGATAGAAGACACTGCGTACGGAAGAGCTACTATGACAGGTCAACTTAACGCCAAGACGATTAGAACACAAAGACAACAAATTGTGCAATAAATTCTTCGCCCACGAAGACAGCAAATGGTGCTGCGAACAACACCCGATGATAACTCCTTTTTTTTTCTTTTTTTTTTTGCACTTTTTCTTTCTTCTTTTTTTTTGACGATTTAGACAGCTAAGATCAGATCAGACAAGATTAATGGAAAGTATAGAAATGAAAGCTATATCTAAAGATTCTAGAATGAAGAAAAAGAAAAGAACAAGGATAGATGAAACCTCGATTTGGAACTTAGGCTCTGATACCAAATGATGCGAACCCCACGAGACCTGCCGCAAGAGCCGACAACAAAGACTGGAAATCGAACCCGAATCGCCATTAGAGATTAAGAGGGATGGAATATTGACCCGATGGTTATAGAAAACCAAGAACCAATATTATAAAGGAATGGAATATTGACTCGATGGTTACAGAAAACCAAGAACCAATATTATAAATAGCCGAGAATTACAAGCATCCATGCTTGCAATCACGGAAGGTTGCCGAAGAACAACATGGAGGAAAATTCTCACCAGTGTAGCCTGAAAGTACCTCTAATCAGCTATTCAGCCTCCTTTATATAAGCCTAGGAGAATCTGGAAACTAATAAATTTGGCAACTGGAATATCTTTAGTTTCCTAAAACCGGAATTAATAGAGGAAACTAAATAAAGGCCCCCCTAGAATATTTGGCAGTCTTTTTATTCCTTATTCAGCATCTCTTGGCTTTCCTTATGCGTCTACTCTAATCTTAGATGGGCTATTGACCATCTCAAGACAAGTTAATTGGGTAAGGCCCTTTAGAGACCAATTCGAATTAGTCTCCTCTTGGCCCAAGAAACCCGCAAATGAGCTCTCCACAGCTTGCTGGATCTGTCTTGCCTTCGCTCGTGTGATTGGTCCACTCGAAACATGTAAGCCTCCGAGATCTTGTGCATCAGCTCCCTCTTCACGAATCCCACTTCCGAGCTCGTGTGCTTCAGCCCCATCATCGTGCCCACGATCCTCATCACGAAGTCCTTCCGACCTATGCTCGTCGGTTTGACCCCGAGTCGTATCATTCCCCCTCTCTTCAAAAGGATTCGTCCTCGAATCTGAACCTGCGTCAAAGGGAGAAAGATCAGAAACATTAAAAGTCGAACTTACTTGATACTCACCTGGAAGATCAATCTTATAAGCATTGTCATTGATCTTATCCAGAACTTGAAATGGTCCATCTCCGCGTGGATTCAACTTGGAATTCCTCAGGCTCGGAAATCTCTCCAAACCCAATCTCCAGGTTGAAAAGTGACCCGCTTCCTTCCTTTGTTGGCTCGGGTTGCTGCTTGTTCATTCTTCTTCAAAATGTTTTGCCGTGCCCCTTCATGAATCTGCTTCACCAACTCTGCCTTTTTCTTTCCATCAAGATTAGGAAGCTCATTTACAGGTAAAGGAATCAAGTCCAATGGAGTTAGTGGATTAAAACCATAAACAACCTCAAATGGTGAAAACTTTGTAGAAGAATGCACAGTCCTATTATATGCAAATTCAACGAATGGAATGCAATCTTCCCAAGCTTTCAAATTCTTTCCAGTCACAGCGCGCAACAAAGTGCCCAAGGTTCGATTGACAACCTCGGTTTGTCCATCTGTTTGTGGGTGACAGGTAGTAGAAAACAACAAAGTTGTTCCCAACTTAGCGCACAGAACTCTCCAAAAATGACTCAGAAATTTCGCATCCCTATCACTCACAATCGTCTTAGGGACTCCATGTAAACGCACCACTTCCCTAAAGAAAAGATTTGCCGCATGAGTAGCATCATCAGTTTTATGACAAGGGATAAAGTGTACCATTTTTGAAAATCGGTCAACAACCACAAAGATAGAATCTCGACCATTCCTAGATCTAGGTAGACCCAAAACAAAATCCATGGAGATATCAATCCAAGGGTGACTTGGAACAGGTAATGGCATGTAAAGTCCATGTGGATGAATTTTCGATTTAGCCTTCTTACATGTGATGCACCTGAACAAATTCTCTCGACATCTCTTTTCATGTGAGGCCAAAAGAAGTGCTCCTTCAGAATGTCCAAGGTCTTAGCAACTCCAAAGTGCCCCATCAACCCTCCCCCATGAGACTCCCTAACAAGTAATTCACGCATGGAACTCTTTGGAATACATAGCCTATTTTCACGAAATAAATACCCCTCATGCCTATTTTCACGTTGGATTGAGTTCACAGCTCTACAATCGATATTTTACCGTGATCTTGTTCACAGCTCTACAATCGACACACATTCTCCAAGTCCCGTCTTTCTTTGGAACGAGCAGAACAAGGACAGCGCATGGGCTCATACTTTCTCGAACATGTCCTTTGGCCAATAGCTCCTCAACTTGCCTCTGAAGTTCTTTAGCCTCTTCCGGACTACTTCGATAGGCCGGTCGGTTTGGAATAGGAGCTCCTGGAATAAGATCAATCTGATGCTCAATCCCTCTTATTGGTGGTAGTCCCTGCGGCATTTCTTCGGGAAAGACATCTTCGAATTCCTGCAAGAGAGAAATAGCAACACTAGGCAAAGTAGAGTCAAGGTCAGAAATAGAAAGATACACCTCCTTGTACAAGAACAAGATCATCGGTCTATTACCCTTATAAGCACCCTTAAGCTCTCTTTCTTTTGCATAAAAACTCAATTTCCTCTCCCTTTTTTCTGAACTCTCCATCTTTTCACTCTTGTTTTTCACATTCTCTCCACTTTCTTTTCTCTCAAGATCACTCTCTTTCTCTTTTTGTTTTTCAGCCACTTTTTCACTCTTCTCACTAAGAGACCTTTTAAATCGAATCTGATCCTCAAACACTTGAGTCGATTTCAAGGGTGCAAGTGTTACTTTCTTCCCGTCCTTTACAAATGAATATCGGTTCCTATACCCATCATGTATCACTCTCCTGTCGAACTGCCATGGTCTCCCGAGCAACATATGGCTAGCACTCATTGGTACAACATCACAAAGAACCTCATCCCGGTACTTTCCAATACAGAAGGACACAAGAACCTGTTTATTTACCTTCACTTCACCGCATTCATTCAGCCACCGGAGTTTGTACGGCTTGTGATGTTTTTGGGTATGCAAACCGAGCTCGTCTACCATCAACTTGCTGGCCACATTCACGCAACTTCCTCCGTCAATAATCAACCCACACACACGATCCTTCACATGGCAACGAGTGTAGAAGATATTCTCCCTTTGCACCTCATCACCATCCTCTCTAACTTGAACATGTAGGGCTCGCATGATAACTAAGGCTTGACCTTCAACCGCATGCTCGACGTCACTAGCATCTTCGAGTGGATGCATGGAATCACTATCTTCTTCTTCTTCAGTCTCGATATCCCCACTCTCCATCATAATCATGGTCCGCTTGTTTGGACATTGGGAAGCAATGTGACCTGAGCCCAAACAACGAAAACATTTGATATCACGATTTCTTTGAGGTTCAGAAAAAGTTTTACCCTTATCCTTGTTGTTGGCTTGGGTCTTGTAGGTGTCTCCCTTTGGCTTATAATCAGTCTTCTCGTCCGGTTTCGTAGAAGAACCCAACTTCGATCTCCAAGACGCTGAACCAGAAGCTTCTACCTTTGAAGATGTTCGACCCCCTCTCTTGAGCTGCCTCTCAACCTTCATGGCCATGTGTACCACGTCGTCAATCTCCACGTAATGTTGCAGCTCGACTACATTGGCAATCTCCCGATTATGGCCACAGATGAATCGAGCCATGGTTGCTTCTCGGTCCTCCTCAACATTAGCACGTATCATGGCTATTTCCATCTCCTTGTAATAATCCTCCACCGACTTGGAACCTTGCTTCAGACTTTGCAACTTCAAGTGCAAGTCCCGATAATAATGGGAAGGAACAAACCTTCTTCTCATTACTGCTTTCATTTCCTCCCAAGTATCAATACGAGGCTCACGATTCCTGCGTCTACTCACAGTTAATTGGTCCCACCAAACAATGGCATAATCGGTGAAAGCAACTGCAGCCAATTTAACTTTCTTTTCCTCTGAATAATTATGACAATGAAACACAAGCTCAACCTTCCTCTCCCATTCAATGTAAACATCGGGGTCGTTTTTACCTTGGAATGGAGGTATGATCAGCTTAATCGAACCTGTGTTATGGTCCACGGCGTCTCTCCTCCGGTGCTCCCTACGAACGAAATGCCTTGGTCTGCCTCCTCTTCCTCTACCTCTCCCCCAAGTGTCATCGGAGGCCACTTCCTCTTCTTCATCATATGCTTCTTCATCAAGAGTATCAACGGATGGTTGTCGGTGGGGTCTCCTAATCCGTGGCACGGGCGCAGGTCGAAGCCGTTCCAACCGTTCGTCTTGCCTATCCAACCTTTCTCGGAATTCACCGAAAACCATGTTCATGCGCTCAAACTGTTGTTGCATGGCTCGTAACGTCATGTTCAAATCAGGTCCTCTGTCGTCTCCACTATTTTCGTGTGACATGATAAAATATGCAATTATAGGATCCTCACGCGCTCCCTCACGTGTTTACACTCAGCAAGATGCCACTCAAAACACTCGTGTTTTCACTCAAAATAGGCTTTTATCCTCTGATGTTCTCACACACTCTTGCCTTTTTCCTCTCCTCTTCAAAAGTCTAGGGCAACTAATCAATCCGATCGCAAGGCGGAAAACGAGTTCAACCCGAACAACTTATAATATTAGATCCACAGAAAATGATATGACACAATCTGACCCAACGACGTAGTTTATGGATTGATAGAAGACACTGCGTACGGAAGAGCTACTATGACAGGTCAACTTAACGCCAAGACGATTAGAACACAAAGACAACAAATTGTGCAATAAATTCTTCGCCCACGAAGACAGCAAATGGTGCTGCGAACAACACCCGATGATAACTCCTTTTTTTTTCTTTTTTTTTTTGCACTTTTTCTTTCTTCTTTTTTTTTTGACGATTTAGACAGCTAAGATCAGATCAGACAAGATTAATGGAAAGTATAGAAATGAAAGCTATATCTAAAGATTCTAGAATGAAGAAAAAGAAAAGAACAAGGATAGATGAAACCTCGATTTGGAACTTAGGCTCTGATACCAAATGATGCGAACCCCACGAGACCTGCCGCAAGAGCCGACAACAAAGACTGGAAATCGAACCCGAATCGCCATTAGAGATTAAGAGGGATGGAATATTGACCCGATGGTTATAGAAAACCAAGAACCAATATTATAAAGGAATGGAATATTGACTCGATGGTTACAGAAAACCAAGAACCAATATTATAAATAGCCGAGAATTACAAGCATCCATGCTTGCAATCACGGAAGGTTGCCGAAGAACAACATGGAGGAAAATTCTCACCAGTGTAGCCTGAAAGTACCTCTAATCAGCTATTCAGCCTCCTTTATATAAGCCTAGGAGAATCTGGAAACTAATAAATTTGGCAACTGGAATATCTTTAGTTTCCTAAAACCGGAATTAATAGAGGAAACTAAATAAAGGCCCCCCTAGAATATTTGGCAGTCTTTTTATTCCTTATTCAGCATCTCTTGGCTTTCCTTATGCGTCTACTCTAATCTTAGATGGGCTATTGACCATCTCAAGACAAGTTAATTGGGTAAGGCCCTTTAGAGACCAATTCGAATTAGTCTCCTCTTGGCCCAAGAAACCCGCAAATGAGCTCTCCACAGCTTGCTGGATCTGTCTTGCCTTCGCTCGTGTGATTGGTCCACTCGAAACATGTAAGCCTCCGAGATCTTGTGCATCAGCTCCCTCTTCACGAATCCCACTTCCGAGCTCGTGTGCTTCAGCCCCATCATCGTGCCCACGATCCTCATCACGAAGTCCTTCCGACCTATGCTCGTCGGTTTGACCCCGAGTCGTATCATTCCCCCTCTCTTCAAAAGGATTCGTCCTCGAATCTGAACCTGCGTCAAAGGGAGAAAGATCAGAAACATTAAAAGTCGAACTTACTTGATACTCACCTGGAAGATCAATCTTATAAGCATTGTCATTGATCTTATCCAGAACTTGAAATGGTCCATCTCCGCGTGGATTCAACTTGGAATTCCTCAGGCTCGGAAATCTCTCCAAACCCAATCTCCAGGTTGAAAAGTGACCCGCTTCCTTCCTTTGTTGGCTCGGGTTGCTGCTTGTTCATTCTTCTTCAAAATGTTTTGCCGTGCCCCTTCATGAATCTGCTTCACCAACTCTGCCTTTTTCTTTCCATCAAGATTAGGAAGCTCATTTACAGGTAAAGGAATCAAGTCCAATGGAGTTAGTGGATTAAAACCATAAACAACCTCAAATGGTGAAAACTTTGTAGAAGAATGCACAGTCCTATTATATGCAAATTCAACGAATGGAATGCAATCTTCCCAAGCTTTCAAATTCTTTCCAGTCACAGCGCGCAACAAAGTGCCCAAGGTTCGATTGACAACCTCGGTTTGTCCATCTGTTTGTGGGTGACAGGTAGTAGAAAACAACAAAGTTGTTCCCAACTTAGCGCACAGAACTCTCCAAAAATGACTCAGAAATTTCGCATCCCTATCACTCACAATCGTCTTAGGGACTCCATGTAAACGCACCACTTCCCTAAAGAAAAGATTTGCCGCATGAGTAGCATCATCAGTTTTATGACAAGGGATAAAGTGTACCATTTTTGAAAATCGGTCAACAACCACAAAGATAGAATCTCGACCATTCCTAGATCTAGGTAGACCCAAAACAAAATCCATGGAGATATCAATCCAAGGGTGACTTGGAACAGGTAATGGCATGTAAAGTCCATGTGGATGAATTTTCGATTTAGCCTTCTTACATGTGATGCACCTGAACAAATTCTCTCGACATCTCTTTTCATGTGAGGCCAAAAGAAGTGCTCCTTCAGAATGTCCAAGGTCTTAGCAACTCCAAAGTGCCCCATCAACCCTCCCCCATGAGACTCCCTAACAAGTAATTCACGCATGGAACTCTTTGGAATACATAGCCTATTTTCACGAAATAAATACCCCTCATGCCTATTTTCACGTTGGATTGAGTTCACAGCTCTACAATCGATATTTTACCGTGATCTTGTTCACAGCTCTACAATCGACACACATTCTCCAAGTCCCGTCTTTCTTTGGAACGAGCAGAACAAGGACAGCGCATGGGCTCATACTTTCTCGAACATGTCCTTTGGCCAATAGCTCCTCAACTTGCCTCTGAAGTTCTTTAGCCTCTTCCGGACTACTTCGATAGGCCGGTCGGTTTGGAATAGGAGCTCCTGGAATAAGATCAATCTGATGCTCAATCCCTCTTATTGGTGGTAGTCCCTGCGGCATTTCTTCGGGAAAGACATCTTCGAATTCCTGCAAGAGAGAAATAGCAACACTAGGCAAAGTAGAGTCAAGGTCAGAAATAGAAAGATACACCTCCTTGTACAAGAACAAGATCATCGGTCTATTACCCTTATAAGCACCCTTAAGCTCTCTTTCTTTTGCATAAAAACTCAATTTCCTCTCCCTTTTTTCTGAACTCTCCATCTTTTCACTCTTGTTTTTCACATTCTCTCCACTTTCTTTTCTCTCAAGATCACTCTCTTTCTCTTTTTGTTTTTCAGCCACTTTTTCACTCTTCTCACTAAGAGACCTTTTAAATCGAATCTGATCCTCAAACACTTGAGTCGATTTCAAGGGTGCAAGTGTTACTTTCTTCCCGTCCTTTACAAATGAATATCGGTTCCTATACCCATCATGTATCACTCTCCTGTCGAACTGCCATGGTCTCCCGAGCAACATATGGCTAGCACTCATTGGTACAACATCACAAAGAACCTCATCCCGGTACTTTCCAATACAGAAGGACACAAGAACCTGTTTATTTACCTTCACTTCACCGCATTCATTCAGCCACCGGAGTTTGTACGGCTTGTGATGTTTTTGGGTATGCAAACCGAGCTCGTCTACCATCAACTTGCTGGCCACATTCACGCAACTTCCTCCGTCAATAATCAACCCACACACACGATCCTTCACATGGCAACGAGTGTAGAAGATATTCTCCCTTTGCACCTCATCACCATCCTCTCTAACTTGAACATGTAGGGCTCGCATGATAACTAAGGCTTGACCTTCAACCGCATGCTCGACGTCACTAGCATCTTCGAGTGGATGCATGGAATCACTATCTTCTTCTTCTTCAGTCTCGATATCCCCACTCTCCATCATAATCATGGTCCGCTTGTTTGGACATTGGGAAGCAATGTGACCTGAGCCCAAACAACGAAAACATTTGATATCACGATTTCTTTGAGGTTCAGAAAAAGTTTTACCCTTATCCTTGTTGTTGGCTTGGGTCTTGTAGGTGTCTCCCTTTGGCTTATAATCAGTCTTCTCGTCCGGTTTCGTAGAAGAACCCAACTTCGATCTCCAAGACGCTGAACCAGAAGCTTCTACCTTTGAAGATGTTCGACCCCCTCTCTTGAGCTGCCTCTCAACCTTCATGGCCATGTGTACCACGTCGTCAATCTCCACGTAATGTTGCAGCTCGACTACATTGGCAATCTCCCGATTATGGCCACAGATGAATCGAGCCATGGTTGCTTCTCGGTCCTCCTCAACATTAGCACGTATCATGGCTATTTCCATCTCCTTGTAATAATCCTCCACCGACTTGGAACCTTGCTTCAGACTTTGCAACTTCAAGTGCAAGTCCCGATAATAATGGGAAGGTAACAAACCTTCTTCTCATTACTGCTTTCATTTCCTCCCAAGTATCAATACGAGGCTCACGATTCCTGCGTCTACTCACAGTTAATTGGTCCCACCAAACAATGGCATAATCGGTGAAAGCAACTGCAGCCAATTTAACTTTCTTTTCCTCTGAATAATTATGACAATGAAACACAAGCTCAACCTTCCTCTCCCATTCAATGTAAACATCGGGGTCGTTTTTACCTTGGAATGGAGGTATGATCAGCTTAATCGAACCTGTGTTATGGTCCACGGCGTCTCTCCTCCGGTGCTCCCTACGAACGAAATGCCTTGGTCTGCCTCCTCTTCCTCTACCTCTCCCCAAGTGTCATCGGAGGCCACTTCCTCTTCTTCATCATATGCTTCTTCATCAAGAGTATCAACGGATGGTTGTCGGTGGGGTCTCCTAATCCGTGGCACGGGCGCAGGTCGAAGCCGTTCCAACCGTTCGTCTTGCCTATCCAACCTTTCTCGGAATTCACCGAAAACCATGTTCATGCGCTCAAACTGTTGTTGCATGGCTCGTAACGTCATGTTCAAATCAGGTCCTCTGTCGTCTCCACTATTTTCGTGTGACATGATAAAATATGCAATTATAGGATCCTCACGCGCTCCCTCACGTGTTTACACTCAGCAAGATGCCACTCAAAACACTCGTGTTTTCACTCAAAATAGGCTTTTATCCTCTGATGTTCTCACACACTCTTGCCTTTTTCCTCTTTTAGTTTCAACTAAAAGTTCAAGGCAACTTTCAACCGATAATATTAATATTAGATCCA
>NW_022204101.1:0-5000 GCF_007655135.1 Punica granatum
TTCTCCTTTGATCTTGATTTGGTTATCTAACATTCAAGCCTTTGGGAACTGGTTTTCGCCTTTCTCATCAGGCCTTGACTTTAGGAAGTTCTTTGGAATCTCCTTTGAAGTTTCTTCAACCTGCTCCTGAGGAAACTGCCCCAGAATGGGTCTTCTCCTGTTACCATCTGAATAGCATTGGTTTGTTCTGTTGAGGGAGGGTCCACAAAACTGACTTAGAGAGAGTGCTGTTCCCTTCCTTAAACTGTTTTTCCACCCAATCCTTGAAGATGAAGCAATCTTCTATTCTAATATAATACTAAGTTCAGGTTGGTATGGCCCAATACTTTCATTCTCTTTCGTCTCTCGTCTTTCGAAATAACATAGATAAATAAGAGTGGATCGAGGGAATCTAATCTAGACTATAGATTGCACGAGCCTATCAATTCAATCTATCTTTTTCTTCCGTCTTTCCCCTTTGCCTAAACTTAAGGTGACCGTCATATCTGTGATCAGGACTTAGAACACGAATTCCTTTTCTTCTTTGAATTCTCCTCTTTCAATACGGAGCTCGCCTATCATTCTAATACCACTGGAACAATCAGATTCTACCAAAAAGATGGAAGAGAAAGAGTTTGACAGAGAAGAAGCAGGATTTGAAGAAGACTTGGCAAGCGGGGGAATCGAATCAACCCGAACTTCTAATGGGCGTGCAAAACCAAAAGGATAGACATTACACAAGGAGAAGGGCACGCCCAATGGCTTTAAGTTAAGGGTTTAAGTAAGACTGGATTGGATGAAAACATTAATTATAATTATAAAGATTATAGAGACCGGGCATCCCAATCTTCCTAAATGGAAGAGAAGGAAATCTCTCCAAGGAAAGCTATTCCAACTTCAACTGGATCAGGCGCTGCTTATGTATCATATCAATGGAAACTGCCACTGAAAGTGGATCGCAAGCAGAGGCAAAAGCAAGAGAACCAAGTTAACCAGAACTGGCAGGAATACAAAAGCATCTTATATAGATAGGAAAAGACATCTAGCTCTTATCATGAGCCCTACTAGGACTAGGAAGATTCTCGTTCGACCAAGGACTGCATTTGGATGCGATGCGCTTGCCTTTTACTGATTGACCTTGGCAGCTTCTTCCTTTCTTGGCTCGCTTGCGCGCTTGATCCGATTGATATGATAAGATAAGACCCACGCCGACTTTCAATAGTCTCACTTGGCATACAATCACTTGTCTCCTTCTTGTTGTCTGTGTCTGGCTTGTCCGCTCTTCCAGTGAAAGCTCCGGGTTAAACTCCCAATCCTACTTTTTCCTACTGGAGCGAGCTTCTACCACTTCTAGAAGCGCTTTCTGGCTTTCGGGTTAGGAGTGAACTTCCTTGTGCTCTTACTTATAAGGTAAGGGCCTATCTTAAAGCAGAAAAAGACGAGTTCTAGTAGTCTAAGTCCAAAACCCCATTTGATAGAGTTTCCTCCGACACAGCCCTTTCAGTCCGATCTCCCTATCAGGTTTGCCTACGAGCGATAGAGCCGAGCCAGTTGTTGGAGTTTCATTGCTAAGCTCAAAACCATTGGGTGAAAGAAAGCTCCTTAAAGTAAGGATTGTAATCACAATCCCATACTATTGCATTTCGAGTGCCAAGGGTTGGAATGCTAAAGTCCTCTTTATTGGTCAGTGTTTTTTTTGGCTAAGATCTTGTGTCAGACCTTCTCCTTTTCTTTTAAAGGCCTTCTCTTTTCGATTCCGTGTGAATTGAATTTCCAGTTGGAGTACCTTTCTTTCTCTTTGTCATACCTTATGCCTTCAGTTGCTTTAGGAAAGTGTATCACTGCTTTCTTGCTGATTAGAGCTGGCTTTTGGAGTTGCCCCAGGAGCGGACCCGTGTAACTAACGGGGGTTCGAGGAGGTTGCCTTGCTTTCGCAGCAGTTCAAAAGCCTGCGAAAAGACTTCCATGTTATCCGTCAGTTACACCGATCTTTGGAATGGCTTTTCCTGCCTTCTTCTCGAGTCTGGATACCCGCATTCTAGGTTTCTTTCGCCGCCCTTCTTAGTCTGGCCATAGACTTGACTTTGTCTTTCAGGCTGGGTTGTTGTTGCTTACCTTGTTCCTTGTTGGATAGTCATAACTTCTCTCAAATGAGAGTCCTGTGTCTTATCTAGACCTAGACCACTGGCAGCCTTAGCTAGAGCCACTGTAACATTGAGATGCGTCCTGCCTTGAACGAAGATGAAGAGAGAAGAGACTCCTTGGAACGTCAAGTTCGGATCATGGCCTTTCCTATCTGCCAGCAACCTCCTTGCGCGGTTGGAAAACCCCTCGTTGTGCGGCTCTAGGCATCCTGGGCTGACAGCACTTCGAGAGGCCTCGCCTCGCTTAATTAAGAATCCATCATCAAATGCTTTTCCATCTTACAGGCACTACGATCACACTACGATACTGCCCATCATGTACAAGGTGCATGAGGAAGCGCGTAATAAGTATTAAAGTTCGGATCTGTACCAGTCGGTCAACTTGCCGTTCCCTACGTGCTCTTGTCCTTTCTGAATTTAGAGTCTAGCATATTTGAACTTGGTACAGCTTCACGTCCAGAATACACAGATACCCGTTGGACGTTGTCTTCGTTCAGAGGGATTAAGATCTGCACGTACATAGTTGCCGTATTGAAATGAATCTGGTTAAATCGACGTGGAGTATATTCGTGAGTCGCTTTAGAAGGAATACCTGTTCGTAATCGCACAAGTTGCCAGTAAAAGGGCCGGGCCGAAAGTAAGCCTGGGCAATGGTCGCGTGGTCGGGTGGGACCCGCCCTAAAATTTGTGCCTGAGAAAATAGAGGCATCAATCATATTCGCCCAAGGACAAGGTTTTAGACTTTTCTAGTATTAGGAGGGTCATAGTAAGGGGTATTACCGAAAAGAGACTGGGGAAGTACCACCAGGGCATGGCTTCATTGATCTTCCGCGCGTCATCTGTCAGAAATCTATGATATGACCTGCGCGGCAAGAGATTTTAATATTCTAATGAAAACGAAAATCGAGGTTTTCATAACAGCCTGCCTTGCAACAAACGTAGAATAGGCACATCACCAAAGACCCACTCCTTGGGCTGCAAGGACCGGATTGTTCTGCGGGTTGCAAAATATCCACCTATGTGGAAAACCAATACCCTATAATTAATTGAGCACAGACAATGCAAGTACGAATGCCTGAGTACCAACACAAAAATGTATAGATAGATATATATAAATATATATATGCGAAGTGTAGAGAATGGTTGGGGATTCGCCAGAGTTTACTCCTGCTTCTCCTCCACACTGAACAGCTGGTAGAATTGTGTCGGAGGAGATAAGAAGCATAAGACTTGTCTCACCCTTGGTGGGGTCCTTCATCGATTCGCAGGCATTGGCTAGTTCATGAACGCCTATCTCCGTGTCCTTAGGTAACGGGGATGGAGGTCTTGAAAAATTGCAGTTCTGGTCCTTACACACATCTGTATGTACCCCGTTACTTGCATCGCAGTCTTCTGCATGTCCATTTCTCCTGGCCCACCAATGCTAGGGACGAGCGAGTGTGTGATTAGCCTTCCTTTCTATCAGCGAAAGCACGCTCTTCAAGCGTTATTTCTCAAGAAGAGTACGTTTCTTTTCTCCTTGACAGGTTATGCCGTCATCTGTTTTGTGTCCCTCAGATTCAGGTCGTTCCTGAGTTCCTAGGCTTAGCCAAACTCCTTTCCTCAAAAAGGAAAATAGCCCTGGGACCCTCTTGCTCAACTTTACAGAGGTTTAAACAATCTTACTTATCGTAACCTGAACTCCTTTGGGGTTCCTTTCTGGTTGGCGATGATAAAAGAATAAGTGGGAATCTGGCCTAAGAAGAAGGTCATAAAAGTACTTTCACAGAACATCCACCGGCAGGTCGAAAGGTGTTACACGGAAGAGGCACAAACCAAGCACCTCATTTCTTGGAATAGGAAGAGGTCGAGGAATTCTGCAGACGGACTGTGAGCACAATATGGCACTACCATGGAGGATGTGTGATGGGCAAGGTGGTGGATCGGGCCTTTCTGGTCATGGGCGTGAAAGGGGCTCCGGGTGGTTGATGGATCGACCTTTAATGTGTCCCCAGGGACCAATCCTCAAGCCACTCTTATGATGCTTGGACGGTGAGTTTTTAAGTCCTGCTGTTTCTCTCAACTAGCTCCAAGGATTTATCTGAAAGTTTTGACTGGTTTTTCTTTCTTAATGTGGCAGATATATGGGGTTGAACATAATTGAAGAGAGACTGAAGAACAAATCATGATCTTCCTGGGTTTATGACAACCTACTTTCTGTTTCTGTTTTTGGGCTTCAGCTATCCAAGCTGCAACTCGACTCAACTCCCCTGAAACAAACAGCTGCAGTGTGTTGTCAATTGTTTTCGTTAATGTTTCTCGATGTACATGAATGCTTAGACGACTGCAAGTAGTGTTTGAAGTGTAGGAGTGTGGAAACAGAAGAAAGATTTCTGTCTGTAGTAGTGTTTTGAGAGCCATTTGTCTGCCAAGAGTTCAAAGATTCTTCACAAGAATATCCAATGAATGATGATTGCGTTGTTTAGATATCAGTAATGTCCTAGTGATACAGAACTGCTATGTGACTGTGCATGCCTCTTCATTAATGTTTCATGAAATTTCTGAGGTAGAAGGTTCCACTCGAGGAGCTCCGTAGGAAGAGGCAGTAAGCCATAGAGGTTGAGAAGAAGGGGGTCAGTTCAAAAGGCCCTGTGATGTTTTCGATTGAATTTCAGTTGCTGCTACTTCCAGTTCAGCACCTATCCCGCCATTTCCCTGGGAACTCCAGCATGAATGTTCAAACCAGCCTTCTCGGGCGCGACCGTCGATGGGGGCAATTCCAGGATGTGCATAAATGAAATTCATTGCTCCACCGCCTGCTGACTGACTAGCCACGTGACTGAACTTCTAGGCACGAGCAAGTAAGATTTTTAGCCCCACCTTATTAACGGGAATTTT
>NW_022204101.1:10000-27500 GCF_007655135.1 Punica granatum
GACTCTTGCAATTAGAGGCTCCGTTATGAACCCGTATGAATGAACACCCGGTCTCATTTCTATTTTTGGCTTGGAGTCCTCCAGTTGCCTTTTAGCGCTCTCTCGAGTTGGAGGGGAAGTCCTCTTTCAACACCTATCCTCATTCATTGTAACATTGCCCTTTCTCTGATTGTCGCGTTCTCCCGGACGTAACTTGGATTAGCCGGGTATTTGACGCAAGATTCTCTGGCCCGAGTGTTGTATATATCTTCTGCCGTATTACCCGGCTCAGTTGTTGTTGCTGCTTGGGCACTTGGTTGAACCGTTACCTCAACAGCACTTGTCCTTGCAGGGTCCCCTTCTCCCATTGGTGCGCTGGAGACGGTTCTCTCTCTATCTTCGGCTTCCTTTTCTTCTGCAGCTTCTTCTTCTTCCTTCCGGCTAGGTGCTTTTCCTTTTTCTTTTGACGAAAGCGGTTGACGTTCTGAGGGCTCCCCGAGCTTCGCATCGCTTGCTCTACTTCCCACCATATTTCGTATTTCTCTACTCCTTTATAATCCCCGAATAGTAACTCGTGGACTATAAATCCCTTCCTTTTATCTAAGTAGAGCCCTACTGGTAGCAGTACGATAGAGCGAACCCTGAAAGCCGTATGGAGCCCTTTCGCATCGTCGGCATGCTCTCTTCCAGCTCCCCTTTTTATCCGTTTGCGAAGGAAGCCCAAGAGAGCGGGGCCTCCGTATCTATCGGTGTCCTATACCCTTAGGCATGGCACGCCACCCGCACACAGACCCGCCCCTATGAAACCCCCTCATGCCCTGGAATAACTTTGATGAATTGCACATTTATGAGCCGAGTTTACACGATATTATGATCATCCGCTATTATAGGGAAATGAACCCTATATCAAATATAGTAGCTCTAACACTATAGCATAAGTATTAGATGGTAGCCACCATAAAGTAGGTGGGGAGGGAAATTGATTTGGTTGTACGTGCAGGAGGTGAGGATTTCTGGTGAATGATGATTTGGAATAGCCAACTAGAGTAGTAGGCAGAACAGGGTCGGCGGTTGAGTTCTTTTTAGTTTAAAGAGGAAATTTATTTAATCTCGATCTCCCTGCCATCGATCGCATCTGGTCAATCAGTACACACGATATCTGTCTTTAAAAAAATCTATATCTTTTTCGTTATGAGTAGTATTGTTTGTTTTTCAGAGAGGGACTGAAAGACTATATCTGGGCTAGCTCGACTCCACCCTTTTGAGTTGGCTGGCTCAGGCCTTGCTCTCTTTCCGTGCATTAAGGATTACTGTTAATATGCTCAACATGGATTAAAAAAAAAAGAATTCCTCTTTTCACAGTAGTATATTTCCCGCCTGTTCTGCTCCTTGAACAGACCGGCGCTGATATAAAGCTCCATGAGCCTTTCTGTGTCCGGGGAGGAAAGACGGACTCCAAAGATCCAGGCCCGGTCTCAAGAGTTGTATCTCCGTCCAAACCTGTACGTACTAGCATCTCTATACATACTCCCATTCACGTTATTATTCCCGACCTTATTGACATCTCGCTCTGCGTCCGTCCCTTTCCCATAAACATATTAACCAAGTCTAAGTCCATTTGGTGGGAACCTTTCCCACAGGGTAGTATGGTTGAGCCGAGGCAGGCGAGGTTGTAGGTGAGCGCCTTTCTCGCCCTGCGCATTTGGTTGGCAGGGTGCTCAAGGGCACTGGGTGTGGTCTGATTGGTATATTGGTTGTTCTAAATGAGGTTACTCGAAGTCTGCCCACAAAAACTTCCATTTTCTATCTTGGCCTCCGAGATTCTTTCGTGCTCTTTCTTGGCTCTGTAGACCGACCAGCGAGGCGTCCTTCCATATGTGGCTTAGCAGGCTCAGCATCAGTAACAATCTAGGCGGCTACCCTGTCTCATATGGGTTGAGAATGTTAGGTCGAGCACCTCCCTCGAGTTGGTGTGTTATATCAGTACCTATGGTACCAATAACAGGGACAGGGGGCCCAGTCAGCGTACTATAGATTGTTACAAAGGTAACCAATCCCAGACCCAACAGGGCAACGTTTTTTCCTTCCCTCGAACCAACAACTAAAGTTTTTCCCAAGTCTGAAGATAGAATATGAATCCTCCGCCTCAGATGAGCGGATTATCTAATTTTTCCGCTTTTTTGGTATGTGTCTTTTCCGTTTCCCAGAGATGTGTTTGATCAAAGCCTTTCGGGCGGAATAAAATATTACACCGGATTCAGGTATGGTAGCATCGGTAGAAGTACAGCTCGTCCTGACCCGTGAACGGCCTTAGAAAAAGGTCTTTTGCACTTGGGAGACTTTCACCCGGTTTTTTCCCTTGATGCTTCTCTTCCGCTTTGAAAGAATAGGACTTATTATACCATGAATGGACTCCTTGTCAGGAAGAGATAGAGATAAGGCTTTCCTGACTTCTCTCTTTCGCCTTATCGATGCATTGCTTGGGTCTTCATTGGGCACTAGTTGCGCACTAGCTCTTCGGTGTGAATGAGAAAGTGTTAAGTGATTGAGTCGTGTGGCTAGCTTTGGGTCAGCTGTAAACTCTTCTTTCTCGATGGGAATCATAGCCCTATCGTAGCCAAGTCAATGGACTTGCCTTTCTTGCTTGAATCAACTTCCTAAACCTCTTCCTGCTCATTGACTAATGGAAGAACTTTCAAATGGGACAGGTGATGAGGGAAGACCTTCTATCTTAGACAAGAAAATGTACCGAATACAGATAAGGAAAAGCAGTCTAGCCATGCCCAGGCACAGCAGAATAAGAGGCCTAACTCTACTCTCAAAGTAGTAAAGTTCCTCAAGGGTTCGGTATCATAATATAGTAGTATGACGGAACTCTTTATCTTAAGGTGTGGAGCTAACAGTCAGACTAGGAGCTGCGATTGCTTTTGTTTCATAAGAAGTTCTTCCTCTAAATAGATGGCGAGAATCTGTTCTTGGTGGTAGGGCAGTAAGAAGTATCCTTTTTCTTCAAGCAGGGCTTTCTCGATAGCCAGAAGCTCTTCCTTCCTTAGTGTCTTAGACCGTGAAGTTCCCCTTTTAGTGGCGGGTACTCACTTCAGAGCCAAAATATCATCTTTCCTGCCTCTCTCAGGAGCTTGATTTTACTCGTTGCTCTTGTCCTCATCAATGGTCTGATCCTTTATTCCCTATGATAACATGCTATGTGCCTTAGCAAGAATATACCATCGAATTTAGAGAAGTTGTGGAAGAATACAGTACGGATAGAACTCTCTTTTTCTACGATCGTTTCAATCCTTTTGATTAAGTCGAATAAGACCTTTATACTTCTATCTTCAAAGGAATCCAGGATGATTGAGTAGTCTTCACTGAAGTACCTCTCAATACAATCAAACTTAGAAGAAAGATCGTCACCTGGCATTGGATAAGGGGCGCAGAGCCCTAGTGAAGCGGTACCTCCATGCTGAACACCAACTCACACCGAATAGCCTTTGTTGCATCGTCACTTTCGGATCAAGATCCAGAAGAGGCTTTTGCGCCCACCTCCTTCTCTTCAGAGATATGGAACTCCAAGCCATCAACATTTGGGAAAACAACATACCAACTCAACTAAAGTTGCCATGCATACAAAAGGTTAGATAACTGAATGTCAATCCTAACAAGAGGAACATAACCAGAATTGGTTAACAAGAACTTCAACTATCAGACCAGACAACACTAACAAACTTCTTTATGCATAGAGTTTCAGTGAGCGAGGAGAAGAGTCGGTAGCTGTTAAAAAGAATCAATTCAATCAGCTCCAGAGCTAGGAGTTCTATGTCTAGGTTGAGGGTTGAGGAGAGTCCTTTTAGTGTTTCTTAGCTGCTACCCTACAACTCCCAGCTCTAAAGGCAGCTACTGACTCGATAGCTCAAGTTGAGTCGACTGTGATTCTTCTTGTTCCGCTGTGAATGGTATCGTTATTGTATGAAGTAGTTTTCCCGGCTTACGTACCTTCTTCAACGTCTTCGGCTTTCACTGGATTCACTACTCTAAGTGAAGGAACCCGAGAGGAAGAATCCGATCTTTGAAGGCTTGAGGGAATAAAATAAGCGATGCCATCGATTTAGCTGTTGGAGTACGGGCATTAGGAGATTAGGACTCAGGGCATGGCATTAGATTAGGGAAATGCTCTTTTGAACGAATCCTAAGAAGAAGCTGCAATTGGAATGCTTTCAATGGCCAGAAGGGAGGAGAGGAGCGTAAGCCACTTGCCCGATCGGGTAAGGAGCGGAGACCCGGTTATATGATTGTTGGTTAGGAGTTTCATTGTTAGCAAGATCCCCAGCTATTGAATCTGTTGTCATCGGCGGGGCTACTTCTTCTTCTTTCGAAATGGGAAGAATAGCGAGTCAAAGTAGGCCAAGTCGGTAGCCTTTTCTTCAACTCTTGGGAGAAGGGCAGTAGGATTAGAAAAAGGCCTAACTGCTGTTGAAGGAATAGAGGCTGTTTCGGGGAGAAGGTAAGAGTACCAGCTCCAGCAGTTCCAGCTTCTACTCTTCCCCCCGTTACTGCTTGCTTGCCCGAACCTCCTACTCCTATTAATGATCGAAAGCCAAGCCGGATACGAGTATTAGTATTCATAGGCAAGCCCGCTCGCCACAAGCAAGCCCTTCCCCATCGAGTCGAGTAGCCTCGAATAGCTTTCTTCTCCCTCTTTCCTTTCGCGTACTCCTCTGTCTCTTTCCTCTGTCCTTTGTCCTTCTCTTCTCCTCCGAGCAGTAGCAGCAGCGGGAGAGTCGGTAATTCAATTGGGATAGTAGGGGGACGGTGCTTCGGGTTAGCACTCTCTCTTTCCGTCGGTGAACAAGTCTCATTCGTTTGGCCGGCCCTAAATCAGCATTGAAATCCTTTTTTCCATGGGCATAGAATGATTTTTACTTACGAGTGACAGGCTCTGAAAGAGGTTCATCAACTACGGAGGATCAATTAGCATTACCTCACCCGAAATTGGCACATGAGCACTCGAAAGCGCCTCTCTTCTTGTCCCGAAACCTTAGACGAGCGACTATGCTTAAACGGGTATGCTGCTTTGCCATGGGTTGATTTCAGCTGCTCTTTGGGGGAGGACAAGTAGTTTGACTTTATTTAGTATTCAATTTGAGACTTCATAGGCTACTTGGCGGTAGTAGGCCCAGGTCCATCATTGGCTGGTAGTCTTCACCGGCATTTCCTCTGGAAAGTTTGGTATGTATTTGAAATCGTAACCACAAGAGGAAGACTAGTAGAAGAAAAACTTCCTATCAGAAGCACGAGTTGAACGGCTTACTAAAGTAGCCTGATGGCGAGCGGAACTAAGGGAACGTCCACCGGACACCTCAATCACAAGAGGCATAACGAAGGGCATAATGGGCACCTCCACAAGCCGGTTATCGAAAGTCCGTGGAAACTGGTCAATAAACCATTATTTTTTAGCCTTGTCGGATAAGTCGGCTTCTCTCTGGTCGACTAGTATTAGGTACCGGAAACTTTCATTATAAAGCCGTTCTCGGCAATGCCAGTAATTGGCCCAGGGTCTGCTCCTCGATGTTTAAATCTGTTTTTTAAGCTGGAAAAAGAGTTGATGAACCTTCCGCGGTGTCGGAGCTCTCGATCGAACGGTCTACACTAAGGTTCCCTGATGAGGGCTAGCACAACGAAAGACAAGCATGAGGTAACTAGTATCCCTTGTCCGCGGGAATAGCTATGAATTTCTCTTAATTGAGTTTTCCTTCGTCTTGAAGGCCTTTTCCTAGCCACCAAAACTGTGTAAGTAAAGTAGGAAAGCCAATTCCGTCCCTCCGTGCCCAACCACTTACTTATTTCAAGGAAAACGTTCGATAGAAGCCCCCCACGGAGCGGTATTATGACTCCTCGAGTCATTCTTTCCTCAATCAACTCAGGCCGAACCTTGCATTCTCTCTTAGAGACTCTATCATGAAAGAAAGGGAAGCCAACTAACTCATAGCCGCCCACTCGCTCATATGACCGGCAGGTCGGAATTAGCCCTGATTCTTTCTGCTTCTTTTTTTTAGTACGGTCTGACTTTCATTCCTTATCCCAGTCTTCAACTATAACAGCCTTCCGCTTTCTTCTTTGCTTTCGTTTCGTCCCTGCTCATCTCAACCTGACTGCTGACTGGCTTCCTTACCGACCGGAATGATTGAAGAATTGAATTGAACAAGGGGGTGCCAATGACTCCCTTCTAACCATGCCAACCATCCCTGAATGCAACACTGACTTACTTGATTGATTCATTCTTGTATTCCGCGAGGGCTGACTAAATGACTAATTGAACCGGTTGATCAATGGACCAAACCCTGTTTCCCCGCTGCTCGTTCCGGTTCGGATCACATGCCTTTGCTACTATCTCTGTTTAAACTGGCCCTGGGCTGGAGGTGGTTATATACCCTGAAACACAAAGCTGACGGCTCTGAGAGATTAGAGGATCGAGAAGCTTTACTTACACAGAATTGTTGAAGAGCACAGCAGAGAGCTCGATCAATTGCCGGAGATCACTTGGAAGTATGGTCGGGAAGAGAACTATAAAAAAGTAAACAGATTCGTCTTACCAGAGGCTAACAAGGCAAGAGCAGGAAAGAGGAAAGATTCGGTTGATAGCCTTGACTGGGATATGGGAACTAAGCAAGGGATGCTAAACTCAAACAAAAAAGAATGCCAAAAAGAGCATTTGAATTTCCCACCATCTACCCAATTGACCTATTCGATTGATTTAACAGACCGTGTTACTAAAAAAAGAAACACAATTCTCCTCCGGACCCTCAATTCGATCGTTTTAACAAGTCTTTTGACTAAATAAATCAAGCCATAGAGACAGAGACAGACTGATTCCAGAAATGGTTTATAGCATGACATGGATGGACAGCCGATTGACCGATAACGATAAAGAGAAGGGAATCGCATATTTCATTAACAGACAGTCATTCGTATAACCGATTAAGCGCTCAAGAGAAGGGCAGGCCAGCAGGCGGGGCGGACGGGGACCGTCGAAGAAGTGCCTCGACTCGCCGCAGCCACTACTTTGACTCCTTTTATGCAATTATGAACTCCACGGAACTTTCTCGATTCCAACGCAACTTATCCTTTTGGAGCTGACGTAACAAACTACGCGAGCCTCCCAACGAAGCCAACATAAATCCTATCCGAATAAAAAAAATAAAAGGCAGTTTCATTATGGTGGTATACCAGCCGCCTGTTCTGGAACTTCCAGTTCCAATCGAAGCATATAGATCCGTAAATGGATTTGTATGTATAGCCACTTCAGTCGTGCTCGTCCTTTCTCGAAAGTATCGTTTTTCTGGGAACATGGTCAACCACCAGAAATTATTATGTTCGCGATTCTTAATCCACCGATGCAGAAAATGCTCCAGTTTTCCATTCTCATATGAGGCCGGAAAGCTTATTGGCAACAGGTCGGCACGAAGTGATTCATCATGTTCAAACATGAGCCGATCGTTCCTTAGGGACGGTTTATAGATCATCAAATTCCCACAAATGGAATGAGAAGTGGGCCCATGTAAATGATCGAGACCTCGCAAACAACAACGCTCCTTCCCCATATGGAGTTCGGAACCCAAAGGCAATCGTTGAGTGAACTGTATCTTCTTTGTGTTAGTTGACCTAAGCCGCACCATTACTGCTGGGGTGGGGCTCGGCCTCCGAACCGTACGTGAGACGAGTTTCTGCCTCATACAGCTCGGGCCGAAGACCGGGGGAAGTTTAGGAGAGATGGGGAAACCCAGCAGCTGCCGGTCGGGGCGGGGATAAGCTTGCTTCTGTTAGAGCTTATCCCCCCCAAAAAAACCGACCCTATAGCGCTAGCGCTTCGCGTTCTTTCTATTCCATCCCATTCCATCCCGGGATAGGCGGTTAATACTAATCTAATAAGCGAAGTAGTCGTCGTCTGACCAATTGGCTCGGACACCAGACCGCTCGTGCCCGCCCATTCTGTCTTGCCCTAAATGGAATGGCTCTCTTAGTTACGCTGCACCCCGACCCGAGTCCCCACGTCCGCTCTTCTCCGCCCGCAAGCCAAGAAGTTGGCTTTGCCAACACAACATTAGGGCCGTCCCCTTCATTCTATGCTGACCCCGGCCCCGGCTGGCTTTTTGGGAAGCCCGTTCCCACCGCGCTCACGGCCCGGCTGGCCTGCCAGCGGTAGTGGGAATTCTCCCGTTCCCTGGTCAAAGACTTGGTTGGATGCGGGATTTACTCCACGAGGAGCGGTACGGACGTAGATGATATCATCACGACCTCTCTTTTCGTACCGCTAGGGATGCTTAACGCCACTTCGCCAACTGGCGTTACCTGCGCTTTCGTGTCTCTCAGTGTGGTCAGCACTGGGTGTTTCCGAGCAGCGAGGCTTACACCCATTCGCATTAGTTCATCCAAAGTTCCTTACCCTTTTGCACGAATTATTAAACAAGCCATATTCCTATCAAGGTTAAGGAGTCAACTGAGCATCTCAGCGGCGGGATGGAATACCCGGATCGAATCAGAGTTCACGCCGCCCGCCCTGAACAAATAGGAGGCGTGGGCCACAGGTCGCACATAAGCCGCCGGGTCGCACGACAGAAGAACACCCAACATACAGATGGACACTCCCCCATGTGAAATATTCATTTTCATTGGAGCTTTTTGGTAGTAGTCGTGACCAACAGCCATCAGCTGTCGGCTCGTTGGTAAGGCGAGAGCTTCAAGCCCGATTTCTGGTGGCACACCCCCCACACAAGCACCCCCCGATGAAGGGGGGACGGGGAAAGCTACAGGCCCAAAACCTTCGACCCTTCTTTCTAAATGGGAGTGCCCGGAGCACCTCATCTTGTCATTTCGTCCTTCCTCATTTCCCTTAGGCCGAAGTCTTTGGCCTTTCCTTCTCCGCGCCCGCTCACGCTTCGCTGACCTATCGCGTGGTAAAGAGAAGAGAGTACGAAAGAATAGTAAACGGAGCACACCGCAGAAAGATTCTAAATATGAGAAGTCCCCCTTGGATTCGAGAAGAAGGAAATGAAGAAGGGGAACGAAACGAAATGAGGCCTTTCTAGCTCTAGTTTCGGATGAGCTTCTCCCAATTATGTCTGGTAATAGAATAGGGCGGCTTGCTCTGACCAAGACTCCACTTTTTGCTCCGTCCATGGAGCGTATGAATTTCCTGGAATGTAGATAGACCAAAAGAGGGAATGAAGGGATAGGAATAGGAATTAAAGTTCCATTGGAAGAAGGGGCACCTGTGGGAACATCTCTACTGACGAACCATTTCAATAGTACGGGTGCTGCCGTGCCACGAGGCACGACCATGGAAGTAATGAAAAAGAAAAAGTTATGTAGTTGGACCATCTGCTCTATCCGTTCGAGTTTCGCTTCTCTAGAGAAGATGAGACGCTAAAAATGAAAGTGTTCGCAACGCATACCGAAAGGAGACCAATGTTGCCGACCATTAATGACTAGTTCGAACACCAGGAGCGGGATGAGAAGGATCAGACCGCTCTTAGAAACATAAAACAAAAGCAAACTCTCATAGTTAGGTGAGGTACTTCTTTTGATTTGAATAGGGGGTCGCCCTTTTTTTGGTTGAAGTAGCCACGACTTTGGTCGTAGTCAGTTCAAACACATAAACCCAGTCCACTTGCAGCCATGTTGATCAAAATGACTAAGTTTCATGACTTGACCAGTCACTCGCCCTCGTATTAAAAGATCATCTCACCCTGTGGTCCACATTCCATTCCCCTTAGTCGTAGGTGCTCGTTCTATTTTGATTTGAATGGGCCATGTCTGCCGAACGATCACAGTACGGCTGCTCATCTAATATCAAATCAATCGGTAGATCTCACTTCCCTTCCCCCATACCATAGCCGGAAGGGATAGCGTATCTACAGAAGAGAGAGTACGGGCCCTTACCCAACATTTAGTTTAGACGCGGCTCGAATGCCTTTACGCTATAGGCTGTGTTAAGCATGCTTCTTTGACAGAAAAAAAACTCTTTTTCCATGACAAGAGTCGCGACTATAAAGGGCGGGGCGGTAAGCCCTCTATCAAGAACAGGAGGGCTGTTCTCCTTTGTCAACTCCTTGCTTGTGTCGTTGACTTTGTCAACCGAGCCTAAGCAAAGCGTCACAACAACATCCAAAGGTTGCCTTTGTCAACGCTACTAAGGACCGGGGCGACCGAATTCAGTAGAGGCTCGAAGAGGGGCTTACTAAGCGAAGGGCCGAAGGCGGCTTTGCTCATGAGTTAGCGATCAAGCGGAAAAGGACCTGCTGACTTCTTTTCTTTCTCTTTTCTCTCTTTTTAAACATTTTCCTCTTCCCATGGAACTCCCTCTTGAAACATTTGCAGAAACTCGAGTCTTATTTCCTCTTCTTCTTTCGGTGGAGCTTCCTCTCGTTGTTCGTGTTGCAGCCAACTCCCTTTATTAGAAATTCTTCTTCCCTTAGGATCGCCTTTGGAAGCCGGAACGTAGGGGTCATGATGATCCAGTGGGAGGGATCTTCCTCACAAAGCCAGATAGTCTTAATAGCATTCATTGTAGTGATGGTAGGGGGATGTTGGAAATCGGACACTTCCTCGGCCCAGCATGTTGAGATCGGAGCGTGACTAGGGAGCGAGTTCTAAAAAACTCCCATTTTCTCGTTGGGGTTCTTAGGAGCTTCCTGTTTATCCGCCACGTTGATTTTTCCTTTTTCTATGAAATCTTGGATTTTTTGCTTTAAAGTCTAGCTTGCATCCGTCGCATGACCCGGTCCCCCCTCATTGGGACCTAACAAAATTCTGCCAATTCCTTCCAACCTTACTCAAATAGGGGGTGGGGGTGGAGCGATTAGTAGATGCTGACGTCCGAAAGTGCTTCGCTTTCTATGGAGATAAGAACAAGTAGATCATAAGCTAGTATTGGATTTACTTGCAGAACAGATCGATGATCCTATCTTCTTGTATCCAATTCACAAATTCCTATTGAACCCTGGTGAATCAGCTGACAGAATAACCTTTCAAAACAACGGGATTGGTCTCCCCCCTTACTCACCTCTCTCTATAAAGCCCTATTAGTAAAGCTTGGAAACAAGCTGCTAGAAGTAGCGCGCTAGCGCTTTACTAATAGTTTAGAAAGTCAAGGCTCTTCTCATCGAGAGTAGGTTCTTTTCAGGTACAAAAAGAAAATCAACATTTGATACCTCTTCTTACTTTCCGTTTTCCAACAGCAATTACACATTCCCTCGGCCTCTGAAACCAGTCGAAGTGCCATTGCCCATATATGAAGAACCTAGTTCTTCAATCATATTTGCACATAATTCTTCCTTTCGGAAGAAAATATGATGCGAGGACCCAATCCACCAACTATCTGAAATGTTAGCAAACAGGGCCATAGTAGTGACCAAGACTACCTTTTCCTGATCATCATGGCTTTTTCCCTTTGCCCTTCTTTCATGGGCACTCAAAACTCAAGTGACCTTTCTTCTTGGAGGACCAACACTCTATGTTTTTCAGGTCCTTCTGCACTCACTTTGTGCTTATTCTTTTTTTTGCGCAGCATTAGTCTTTTCAGACTGCTGTTCAAATCTCTTTTCAGCTTCTGCCTAAAGAAAATGGTCAGATCAATCAATAGTTAAAGGAGGAGTTTCACGGGAGAGAGTGGTTGTCAAAGACTCAAACGACTTCAGCAGACTTCCCGGTCACTGATCACAATCAGTCATTTTTACTCTCACTCTTACCAATTCTTTTTCATCTTATCCATCTTGTCTAAGTGCTGAGACAGGCTCGTCCCCTCTTGCATCTTGCTTGGAAAGAAGCGTTGCCGAAGAAACTTCATGTTTACCATTGTCACTGACTCATACATTCTCTGTAGAGTCTCCCGCTGAAACTAGTACCTTATCCTTGACCGCCATTAGCGCCAGATCCGCGGGCTTCTCTTTTCTCAAGAATGAAAAAAAAATCCTGTTCTTTGAGAAGGAACTGCATTCTCATCTTCCAAACATCTACATTTAGAGGTTCAATCTTGCGATGCTTGACAATCGTATGCGTTAATGCAGTAATTTTATCAGCAACCATAGATCCAGAAGATTGTATCACTACCATATCTTCACAACCTGGGCTCTCATACCAGATGATAACAATCTTTAGCTGAAAGAAAGAAAAAATTTCTAGGAATGTGCAGAGCTGAGACCGGCTGTTGTTGAGTGGCAGCAAATGAGAAAGACATCTAGTTTTTAGTCAAGTTAGAAATATGAAAATAGAAAACTCTTTGAGATCACTCCACTCTCTCTAGACAATGGATTTCTTCAACGTGTGTATCCTACTCTCATCTCAAAACCCAACCTCAGAAAAACGCAGGCTTTCCCTTCATTTGTTTGTGCCCTTTGATTGAGTTCTTTTAAAAGACCCAAGAGATCGCCCAAGGGGCGTGTCGAATTACCTCATAGATAGAGCATCCACAAGACACTGAATTCAGAAATGGATGCATCTTTTTGCTATCTCTCACGACCTTTCGGTCCCCGGTTTCACTGGAAAATTTGAAGGTCACAAACCGCCCTCTACAGTTGCAAGCAAATGTGAAAGGGTGATAAAGCAGGACCCGTGACTATGAAAAATGACTGCTCAATCGAGACTTGAGTCACCTTGGAGTCAGTCAAGCCACATACTCAACAACGTCTCTGTCTGAACTGTGGAATCCCTAAATCGAAAGACACTAGAAAAACTTCAAACACTGGATCCGCAGATCTACGTGTATTCAAAAATTCTGGTCTTCTTCAATCAGGTTCTCAAACCAATCAGGGAACTTCCAAAGACCAAAGGATTTAATCCCAAACTCTTTCTGGCGGAACCTTCCGAGTTTTTAGAGAAAAACCAGGCTGAATTTTTGCGATATTTTGAAACAACTTGTTTCAAAGCGGCGAAACCTCGAGATACTTTCTTCTGCGAGTCTGAGACCTTACTTCTGCGACTACTCGACTTTTGCAAGTCCTTATCTCGACAAAATCTCCTTAAAGTCTCCTCTATCTCAGAGTCTATTCTAAAAGAAAAAAAATGACCATACCAATAGCCCTATAATGTAATGGATTGAGTTACATAGTGCCACCCAGGTTTGAAACCCACTCTTTAGAAGTTTATATGTACGCATGCATGTGTCATCACCTCATTGGTCGGAGGTCCAGGGGGTCCAAAAAAAAAAATATTCTTCTTTTTATTTTTTTATTTAGATTTGTAGTTGTTATTAGAAGAGAGAAAGAGTAGAAAGAAAGGGTACGCTCTCTAGAAGATTTGCTCGGGGCTGTTCACTTTCACTTGGTGGCCTGGTATCTTGATCTTTGCTTGCGGGGGAAGGAGTGGAAACGTCTGAGAGAGCGCTTCGCGAAAGAATCGTGTGGCGCGGTGAAAGGTTTCCCGTTGGGCTTTCCGGCCCTCCAGGGCTTCACAACATTGGGGAAGAGGGGAGGTGAGTGGATACTCAACTCTCTCTCTCGCGCCCTTCTTCAGCTTGTTCCTGTTCGTCTATTCGGGACGGGGCAGGCAGCCCACATACATGAAGAGAAGAAGAGAGGGGGGAGTTCCTTGATATTAAGGTGTCAAGGCGGTCGAAGAAGGCCACAAGTAGAAGCAACCGATGCTTTGGTCATTCAGTTGACTCCTTGCTGCCAGTCCGTGCTTGCTGTCATGCTGGCAAAAGCAGGGGTTTCGGCCGGTTTACCTACTATTGGATTTGAACCAATGACTCTCGCCGTATGAAAGCGATACTCTAACCGCTGAGTCAAGTAGGTCAAGCTGAGTCAAGTCAGAGAAAATATACCCCTATAAGAGAAAGCCGCGCAACCAGAGTTCCCCAACCTATAAAGGGGGGGCGGAGCGCTAAGAAAGAGAAAGCGTTCTCACTATACGAAATGAAGTAGCGACTAGCACGCGTTGATCAACCACTTGGAGAACGTGGAGCCTTTCTTTCTCGGTCGTCTGTCTTAATAGTTGTGGATTCCGATTCATGCGGTCGTTCTCTGCTGCATTGGTGTTTTCACTCCCCACTCTCCACCATAACAAAATGTTTCCACTATATCTCAGGAGTAGTCAAAGGAAAGGTCAAAGTAGGAAAAAATGAACTAAGAAGTAGGGCATACAACAATGGATCAATTCATTCAACAAGATCCGTTCGGATCGGACCAGGATGAATGGGATTGGTCTGACCTCTCGCTCGGATGGTTGACTCCCGCCGCCGACAGATGTCCCATGCCACGTTTCGTGAGCAGCTATGCCCGAGAATGAATTGTGATATAGCGCCGAATAAGCCACTGCTCTATTCCCGACTCGAAATCCATAAAGGACTTTAAGGGAGAGAAAAAAGGGGCCCTATACCATACATCCTGCTGCCTCGGGACGACTGCACGTTACATCATAGCAGCACGACCAAATGAAGGCGGAAAGCCATTGTATAGGTTGGGCGACCCTGCGCACCCGGCATCCAGCAAGAAAAGGCCCCTGACTATAGAGCGTTAGCTCCCCTTATTGAAAACTCAAGGAAAGCCTTTTATGATATGATATAAAACAAAGAAGCAACCTATCAACATAATAATAATAAAGGGTCCTATCTAAGCCCTATCGTTGTAAAGCTACAGCTCGAAAGGTTTCTTTACTTTGAGAAAGAAGGGCCAACTATTATTATAGAATATTAGTAAAGGCACCTTAGCCTATCTATCGTCAGGGGCCTTTTCTTGCGCGTTAGCGCTAACGTTTTCAATAAGGACGTTTAGGCTTTACTAAGAACATAGAAAGGGCTTTTTCAGCTTACTCTGCTACAGCGGACCGTTAGCAGGGTGCCGCGCTTTGTGGGCTTGAAGGACTTAGCGCCGTGACAAGTGGTATCAGAGCCAAAGGCTAGGCCAAGCCATGGCTAGTGGGAAGAACCCGTAGGCTAGTGCCGTCGAAGAGGCTCGACGGGAGCGGACTCGTAATCGTGTGGATCGCCTTGTTACACAACTGAAGGGACAGATTTCGTAGTTCTCCCCGGACATTTTTGATATGACGGAAGAGGACCGGCTCTTCGATTTCATGAAGGGGCTCCAACCTACGCCAAAATGTCCAAGACTTAGGGGCGGAACAGTAGCCTGCTAGATTGAAAGTACTTAGCCATGGAGTCGAGACCAGGCCAAGGGCAAGGGCCTAAAGTCTAGTCTTTCAAAGGCAAGGACTCCAAGAAGAAGCCTGAGGCCAAGAAGAGCGAGCTCAAGATCAGGAGCCAAAGCGGACCGAGAAGAAAGAAGGAAGGCTTCATCTGTTCCAAGGCAGACTACGCGACTGCCCTAACCTAAAACTCAAATAAAGGCCCTCACCGAAACGAAAGGTAGACGAGAAAGCTCCAGAGCCGAGGAGGGGGGCTTTACAGCTCCTAAACGCCAGCGCATCAACGGACGCCCGCAGGGAGGAGGCTCATGTATGTTTCGGTAACCGGTCGAGACGCGGTGGCCGGGCCTCATTAGACTATAGTTGTACCAAAGGGCTTTCAAACTGATTAACACTTGGAACTCTAGCTTGTGAACTCTTTCATTGGAGTTCTTGGTTCCTTTCGCAGGCCTCTACCAAAGTCAAACCCCACGGAGCGGTTCTGACTATATGCAGCTTTCTTTATCGGAGTCTTTTCCTCCTTTTTTTTTTCAAAAAAAATGTTCAAGTTCATTCCCTCCTTTAGCCAAGGATTTCCACCCGGGACTAAGGTTTACTACTGTGCTAATAGTCCTTCCCCTTCAAAAGAAAGACCTTTTATACGAGTTCTCGCCTACTATTACCTTTCCCTTTCTTTTGGAACCTGCGGTTACCTTCGCTATGACTATGTGAGGATTGCCATGGAGCTCCTTCTTTATTCCATCGGCATTCGCGCTTCTTGTATTTATGGAAATTTTCCATAGATCTACTACTTTCAACTGGCAACTGGAATATATAAATAGATCGGACATAGTTACCTATCGTCCAAACGCCGGTGGGGTTTATCCCCACCTCGTCTACGATTGCCCTTTCTCTCTTTAGGCAGGAAGATTCTTGGTTTCTTCCCAGGCCTATGCCTTGCCTATACTATGGGCTCCCATTGGGAAATCCTTAGGCCTTCCGAATATGTCCGTCCGCTTTCGGATTACTGCTTCACGTTCGGCTTCCAAACCGAACTACCCGTGGGAAGTGGGTCTCCTTCGCTTTACTAGAAGTTTTTTGATGCGCGAGGAATTGTCTGAAAGTGAAAGTGAACGGCATCATTGGTAGGCAGCCAAGCGAACATTCCTGACTTAGGGGACAAAGTAGAGAACCAGAAAGATATGCTTAACAAAGTCAATTCAATGCATCCATTACGACATGGCTTGCTTTGTTGAATTCTAGTCTAGCTCTCTCCCTTCGGCTTCTTCCCCAGCTGCGGACCCGGAAATCACTGACTTCCTCAGACCTTCCCCCTTCAGCTTTCCTTCTTTCTGTTTTTGATTGAGTTTCTTTTTCTTTATACGGATTTTAACCAGTTCTATTTGGATCTAAGACCACCTTCCTTCCTTAGAAGGCGAACATCTCATGCATCTTTAGAACCATGGAACTACCATCTAATATGGGCGAACGCTAATGCACGCTATATCTCTTAGTCTAATGGGTTTCCCGTGAGGGAGCTCACTCTCTGTATAGGGAATTAGGTAACGAAGGGGCGACGACGAAGGAGAAGGTAACAAGTATCGGGGCGAAGGCTAATATGTTCGAAATAGTTGTAGTCGCGACGAACGCTCATGCTCAGACTATGGCTATTAGTATCGAAGATGGTTCCCTTCTAAAGCTAGGGAAAGCCCATCTAACTATGTCTTGGCATTGCTTGATTTCTCCGAGTCGTGTAGGGCCTGTTCAAGTTCCGCAGGAGTAGTTTCGGTTGGAACTTGGACGCAAGAAACTTCTTGAATATCTCCTGATGGGGGGGAGAGGTCTGCAGCAATTCTAAGATGGAAATGGAAGCTGGGCTTTCTATGTTTCAATCGGATACCAATTGCTTGGATGCCTTTGAAAGTCTCGAGATGATTTGCAGAAAAAATGCTTTCTAGCTTTGTCTTGTGTCTCCGTAACAAATGGTTGGTCCATTTCTTGATGGGCGAACGACGGGGATTGAACCCGCGCGTGGTGGATTCACAATCCACTGCCTTGATCCACTTGGCTACATCCGCCCTTACCCCCGCACAGGTTGTTGTCTCTATCTACGATCAGATCCTTTCTGAACTGAACCCCCCGCTATCAAAGAGAAGCTTTTTCCTAGACTATAGTTGCAAGTCTATTGTTGTGTTTTGGAATTAGGGGAAGCAAAGCTTCAACAAGTAGAAACTTCCTGGCAAAGCTTCAAACAAAGAGGTTGGGCTGTTCACTTCATTGATTTGACTTCACTTTACTTAAGATTAAAGATAGGGGCCGGGCGGGCAGTGAAGGCTCGTTTAGTAGACAGCGAGCGAGCAGCAAGCACCTTCTTTCTCAAAGTCAACTTTCTCGCTTGTTGCTTTAG